>NC_077230.1:404204702-404279702 GCF_027887165.1 Monodelphis domestica | reverse complement strand
TCGTGTTACACATGAGGAAAATGAAGATCAGAGAGGTTAGGTGACTTGCCTGTGGTTACATCGCTAGTAAATGACTGAGGCACAGTTTGATCTCATTTCTTCCCAATTTTGAGTCTAGTTCTTTCTCTGCCATGCCACCTAGTAACCTCATAAGTATGGCCAGAATATTCCTGGTGACTGGTCAAAGGTCATTGGACAGCTATACTTGGAGAACCACACAACCATCCCTTAATCAAAAGGAGAGCCAGCTGAGATTGGCTGAGGGCTTAGATTCCAGAGGGAATTGATTCTACTCTTCTGACAGGAACACTGATGTACTGGCTCTCAGGACCATCTTTCTTTTTTTAAACATTACATTTATTGATATTTGTTGTTGTTGTTTTGATGCAGCAGACACTTACCAAGAAACACCCAAACAGCATCCTCTCCAAAATACGTTCCTGGGAAACAGCCCAAGCAAAGCTGCTGAATAGTGTAATTGCAATTGATACTATTTGACACTTTCCATGTTGTGGTTTATAGAATGTTAACAGAAAAGATGTTTAGGTGAAAAATATTTTGGGGATGCTTTTTTAGGAACATCACTTTTTCTTCTAAGTGACAACCTCCAACCTGCCACTTACCCTGGCTCCAAAGGATCCTCCCATCATAACAAAGATAGCAAAATAAATGATAAAATTAATGATAAAGTATGCCTCATTCTGCACCTGTGGTCCACCACAGAAGCAGACATGACTTGCTGTTTGTTCTCTGAAGTCATGATGAGTTACTACATAAGCAGAGCTCTGATGTTTTACTATCAGTTTATTCTATCTCTATCTTTGTTTGTTCAGAGTTGTGTATCACCATGTGAGCTCCTTGAGGACAGGGACTATAAAAATAAAGTCTCTAAAGTCCCTCCCATCTTGAAATCTCTGCAACTGATTAGTCTAATTATCTCACTAAGAAACCTTTCTGCTACACTGTAATGACAACAAGGCTTTGTGAGGGAGATTTTCAGTGAATGGGAATCTCCCATCTGCTATTCAAAATGCTCTGATGGTTAAGAAAGCCTTCTTTCATCAAACATAAATTTGCCTCTTGGCATGTTCCCCCCATCTTACCTTGTATGGTGCCATGGGGTGAAGCAGACCAAGCTAATTCAATTCAA
The DNA here is from genome assembly GCF_027887165.1 of Monodelphis domestica. NCBI lineage: Eukaryota > Metazoa > Chordata > Mammalia > Didelphimorphia > Didelphidae > Monodelphis > Monodelphis domestica. The sequence continues at coordinate 404,278,552 of NC_077230.1, read as the reverse complement.
TTTGGTTCAGGAAGCACTTATATGCCTACTATGTGCTAGGTACTGGGGACACAAAGACAAAATAAAACCTCCAGGAGCTCACATTTAAATGTAGGGAAATCTAATCCCTTTTCTCCATAGCTGATCATCAAAAACTGACACTAATACTGGTGTTATCTTTCCTCTCCTCTGGGCTAAATGTCCTCAGGTCCTTCAGCCTATCTTCCAAAAGCACATGCTCAGAGTCCTTCATTGAGTTGCCATTCTCTGGACTTCTTCTTCTTCTTCTTCTTTTTTTTTTGTAGGGTTGAATAGATGGCTTTAGATGTCACTTTCTAGAATTCAGTGTCCAAAATGGAACACAATGTGATTTGACTGGAGTATAGTACAATGGGGATAGATTGTCACCTCTCTGGCTCTGAATGCAACATTTTTCACGAGGTAGCCCAAGATTATTTTAGCTCTGATTGGCTGTTAACCCATAGTAGGACTTGTAAAAGTTAAAATTAAATCTCAATAATAATATTATATTTTAAGAGATTTATTAAGGATGATTAGAAATCAAGGAATAAAGGGGATACAAAATAAAGACCACATGCCCATGGCTGGTTAGCCATTTTTAGCCCAATTCACCACCATTACTGCAGATTCTACATCAAAGAGGAGGAGCCTCCAAAGCCCACGCCCTTTATCCTCTGTTTACAGGAAGTATATAATGACAGGAAGTCAGTGGGTTCTTGGGATATGTAGTTCTTTTTTTAGGGCAACAGATTTTCAATCATACAGACTCTAGACCCCTGACAGCCCCCCCCCCCCCAAAGTCTTTCAGATGATCTGGGGTGTAGTCATGCCTCTACCATCTTGGATTTTGGAAACTGACTTTTTAGAACCCAACTGTAAGATTTTATATTTATCTTTATTATATTTAATCTTATTATATTAGGCACAGTGTGCTGGCAGGTTAAGATCTAGGTCTTTCAAGATTTCTTTTCTAATCCTTATACCATCATCCAGGGTATAAGCTATTCCCAGATGGCTTTGATTTGCATACATATGACTTCTAAACCTTTATCTATGTCACTGATAAAAATGTTAAAAATAGCCTGGGGCCAAGTGCAGCTTCCTGGGCCCTCCACTAGATTTCTCCTTCCAAGTTGACTTTGAACCTTTAATGATTAGACTTTGAGTCCACTTGTTCATTATTGCCTAGCCCACCCTTTATCATTTTTTCCTCAAGAATTACAGGAGAGATTTTACGAAATGCTTTGCTAAAAATCAGCAAACTAGTATTCCTCTGATATTCAGTTTAGTTTAGTAACTTAAAAAAAAAAGAAAATAAGGTGGGTATGAAATACCCTTTATTTTTGATGAAGCCATATTGGCTTTTTGTGATTACTGATTCATTTTCTAGATTGTCACTAATTCTCTCTCTAATCTTATTCTAGAATTTTTTCAGGGATTAAACTCAAGCTTATTGATCTGTAGTTGGTAGACCCTAGTGTTACCTCCTCTCTTTAAAGACAGAAGAGTGGCAAGGGTAAGGGGTAGTGTATAATTGAAAAATCTGTTACCCTAAAAAAAGAACTACATTTCCTGAGAGCCCACTGACTTCCTGTCATTATGTACTTCCTGTAGACAGAGGATAAAGTCAGTGGGAGTTGAGGCTCTTCTTCTTCGTTGGACATGTAGCCAGTGGTAATGGTGATGAGTGGGCATTTTGAAAATGGGCACGTGGCCTTTATTTGTATCCTCTTTATTCTTTGATTTCTAATGATCATTTAATAAATTCTTTAAAATATATTTTGTTATTATCGAGATTTTAATTTTTATAGTAGGCAATGGGAGTTAAATGACTTGGCCAGGGACACACAGCTGGTAAGTGTCTGAGGTCAAATTTGAACCCAGAACCTCCCATCTATAGGCCTGGCTCTCAATCCACTGAGCCATCTTTTTTTTTTTTTAAAGATTAGGGAACACGTTTGCCATTTTTCAATCCTGTGATAGCTTTCTCATTCTTCAAGATCTTTTGGAGACTGCAGATGGTATGTCAGAAATCACTGATTATCCTTAGGAAGAGATCCCTAGGCCCAGAGGTATTGATCTCCACCATCACTGTCATTTCCATCATGGTCTTCCCAGTTGCTGTCATAGTCATTATACAGTAATTCAATTAGCCAGACATTGATTAAATGCATCAAAACCTGGGGATGGGGGAGGAGATAGGAGCCAGCATATGTCAGACCAGTAGAAACACTACCACAAACTTATCACCATTTCCCCTCAGGCCCTGATTAGAACAGATCTGGACTCTAAACTCAAAAGACTGAAGAATAGCAACATTTCCAGCCCTCAGATATCATCTTGGGATGTAAATATGCAGCCTGGTAGTTCTTGCTGTGGGACCAATAGCCACAGCCCCTGACAACCCAGAAAAGAAGGTTCTTATCTCCAAAGTCCTTGACCCTGCCAAATAATCCAACATCAGATACTGATAGGATTTTTATCAATGGGAAGGAAAGGAAAGAAAGAAATGGCATTAACATCTGCTTTGCTGCTATACCTGAAGGACTGTGAGAATGTGCCATCTGACTTGCAGCTGAAACCTTTCTCTCCCATTAGAACTTGCACTCTTTGAGAGCAGGGACTGGATTACTCCCCTCTTTGTATCCCAACACTTAGCACAATGTCTTGCACAATGAAATGCTTAATAAATGTTTCATTCATTTATTCACTCATTCATGTATTTGATCCTACAGTAAGGTCCCTCTTTAATGCTGGGGCTTTCTCTCTGAAACTACTTCCAGTTTAGTCTTAAGCCAACATACCTAATCATTTACACATTGTCTCCTCCATTAGGCTGAGAACTTCTTGAGGCCATGGGCTGTTTTTGTCTGTCTTTGTATTTCTAGCACTTAGCAGCATGCCTGGTACATTGTAGGTACTTAAATGCTTCCTCAAACGTGGGATAAAATGATGTAAGTCTGACCCAGGCTTTCCCTGTTCTCAAGCGGCTTGCAGAATAAGGGGGCTTCTCTAGTTTGTGCACAAATAGATATTATAGGAGATAGAGGGATGGGAATAAGGATTGGACCTATGATTTTATCAGTCTAGGGAACTCCAAGAGGGAGGAGGAAATTCTCTCTACCAAAGCAAAAAATCAACTTCTTCTAGAGAAGAGATTCTTCTCTAGGAAGACTCTTCAGAGTCTTAGAGTTGTAAAGAACTGGAAATTGAAGGGATGCCTATCAGCTGGAGATTGAGTAAATAAATTGTGGCATATGATTGTGATGGAATATTACTGCACTATAAGAAATGATGAGCAGGTTAATTTTGGAAAAAAAGGGAAGTCATGAAATTATGAAGAGTGAAATGAACAGAATCAAGAGAACATTGTATACAGAAACAAATATTGTTTGAAGAATGACTTGTGTATATGTCCACTTCCAGAGAAAGAACTGATAAATAGAAATAAGCCAGGCATAATTTTATATCTATATCTACATACCTTTTGGTCAAATGTTACCTCCTCTAATGTAGGGAGAGGAGGTAGAGGAGTTAACTGAATATTTTAGTAACAGAAAAAAATTTTAAAAAGAGTCTTAGATTTGGCTAGACCACTAAGATATTAAGTGATTTGCCTAGGGTGCCACAACCAGTATAATATACTACCTGGCATTGTGAAATAGAGGAAAAATATAAAGAAATGCTATTAATTCAAAGTATTCTAAATTTGAATGGGTTACTATGAGAAGTAGTGGGGTTCCTCTTCATTGACCATCTTCAGATAGAGGCTGGTTAACCCCTTCTTCAGACTGTTGCTGAGAAGATTCTGATTCAAGGGAAGGTAGCCAAGATGACTGCTAAAGTTCCTTCCAAGTCCAAAGGTTCATTGATGCTGAGAATGTAATAGGAGTGAAGAAAAGATCTAGAAAATGCTCAAGAGAAACTTCAGCTAGCGGAATTAGGGGGCAGTCCTTTTCTTTTTCCTTTTTCTCTTCTGCTTTTTCTCCTTTTTCCTCCTTCTTGCCCTTGTTCTCTTATCTTCTCTGTTGTCAGCATCAAAAATTCACTTATTATTGATTTGATTTTGCTTGACACTCAGCTCTAGCTGGAGAAAAATAATGATATGAACCACCCCCATTCATAGAAGCTAGCCACTCAATGACTACCTGTTTCCCTTAGGTATTCATGGATGGATTGTTTTTCTAGGGAAATGGACTGCTTAGTGAAGTCCAAACCTCATCCTCCTACTATATAACCTTAGTAGTAACAGACAGGGATTTCTAGGTAAGTCCTGCTCATTGAGTTATCAAAGTTTAGGCTTTGAACTCTTTCCCTTCTACAGATAGGTCAACATTGTGTAGGAAACTTCTTGAGGAAGAAGAAAGAGAGACACCATGTGGTGAGACCTTGAATGGTTACTGTTTTAAAAATTACTAGCCAATTATTGTTTGTAAAGTGAGATGTGCAGTGGATTCTGGGAGAATTTATTTTCAGTGTAAACATGTTGGTTAGAAGTCATTAATATGACATTCACACAACTCTAATAAAGTACATAACACAGAGATCTGGCACCATTGAAATACCCAGAGGACATTAAGTATGAGTCTTAAAACCAAGAGTATTGGAAACAAGATATTTTTACTTCTCGTTTGGGAGTAATATAATTGCATTTTGTGGCTCGAGCAGATGCTGGGGCCAGCTGCTAGGAGAGCATTGGCTTTTTTCCCCCTTTGCTTTGGTCCCATACAGATAAAACCCTTGTATAGAACTCTCATTAAAAAAAAAAACAAACTTTTTTTATTATCTCATGGTCGAAAGACCCATTTTTTGTGTACATAATATTAGAGATTGTGTAGACTGTAGACATTTTTATTACCAAGACTCTGGGGAATAAACATCAAAAAAAAAATTTTTTTGGTTTAATTTGAAGCAATAAAGCATTCAAACCAACTCATCTGACCTTTCTCTCCCTCTATCATCATCACATCTCTTGGAGGCAAGGACCTGGCAGCCTGGGGCAAGGCTGAGGTGGCTTTTTTTGTTGGGTTTTCATCTGATATCCCTTGGATAAGTGGTTCCCACTGTAGAGAGCCAATTACTAGCTTGATAGAATGTGGACTAATTAGGTTGGACCTGGAAGATGGGAAGAGAGGGTTGGGATGGCTTACCAGCTAAAATTGAGTAGTTAATTTAGTGAAGTGCATTCAGTTTGAGAGGCATGAGCTTCATTAGACTTTAAGGAAGTCTGTGTCAAAATCAAGTTGGGTAGGTTTTCTTGACACACAATCTAGATTTTCTTCTTGACAACTTTCACCAATTGCTTTGGGTTTTACCCTTTGGTGCCAAGTAGAATAGGTCCAATCCTTTCACAAGATAGTTCTTGAAATCCATGAAGGGAAGTTTCATATATCCCTAAAATCTTCTCATCTTTAGGTTAAACATCCTCAATTCTTTCAACCTAGAATCATACAGTATTGTATGATTGTAGGAGCTCAAGGTCATTCATCTTGGTTTCTCTCCTCTGGACTCTCTTCAGCTCATCAATATCCTTCCTAAAATGTGGATCCCAGAATGAAATACAATACTTCTATTGGTTTCAGTGGGTCCTTAGAAATCATAAAAATCATGAAAGTGACTACATTTTAGAATCTGTAATAGAAGAAAAGAAAGGGTAGAATATAGTGGCATATATAATCTTAGATTTTAGGATTGATTTCAAAGGGTTCAGAAAAAGGATAGGTAGGAACCCATGGGTAGAATTCTGAAGACCCCAACAGAAATGATTCTGATGAGGAGGAAAGGGAGTGTTTAAAGTACAGCGAATTCACCAACCAATTTAGATTTCAAAAAATGTGAAGAAGATGGAAGCAAGTACACATAGAAATGGCACAAGTATGGCACAATCCTGTAAATATAGTGTCAGACATGCTAAAATTCAGAATGAAATGAATTAAAAAGCATTTATTAGGCACATATCCTATTGCAAAACATTCTACTAAAAACTTAGAGTTGCAGTTAAAAAGTAAGGCAGTCCTTGCTCTCAAGGAGATCACCTTCTATTGGGGAAGATAGCACACAAGAGAAGGGTTCAACTTTAAGACAGATGGAAATACCCTGTGGTACTTGGGTTGCATCAATAGAGCAACTATTAATGACTTCTTTCATGTCATTTCCATTGAGAAAAATGTTAATTTCTAACATTGAACCACTTAATATAATCAATGACTTGGGTGGTAAGAACTTCCCCTTCCCCCCCAGGTCTTCAGTAGTTTTGGTTACTGAGAATATAGAGATGCAGCATCTCCAGTGGCAATGGCCAGATTCAAATCAGTTGATTCCATAGATGATGGCTGTGGAGGTCAGACTGGAAGCAGTACCAGTGGTCTGGTGGTGATGCTGCTGTGATTCCTGGGGATCTCAGGTGCAGTGTCTTGGGCAGCCTTCCTTGGCATCTGACAGGCAGTGACAGTGATGATTGGGGTTTGGCTGTCTAGCACATGCTGCCTCCTATCTATCCTTCTGGCTGCTTTGCTGTTTCAGCAAGGACTGGAAAGGACAACACAAAAATGGCTAATAGGGAGTTTATACTCAAGATAAGAAACAGTGTTGGTAAGAGATACATAGCTACCCTTGCTAAATTCAAATCACCTGGCTCAGACAAATGTCATTCTAATATACAGAAAGATCTGATAGATATTACCGTTGAGTCATCATTGTCTTTGATTTTGAGAATTCAACAGAGAACTGAAGAGTGTGAACAGTTAGAGAAGAGAAAAGTTGTTCTGATTTCCAAAAAAAGAAAGGAAATGGATTTTGTGAATTATAGGCCAGTGACCTTGACTTTAACTCTTTATTATTGGATAAAGGTGTAAACAGAATATTTATTAGATTTGCAGATGATACAAAAGTGGAGGAATAACTACACTGGAATCAGGTTTCAAAAAGACCTTGATGGGTTAGAACATTGGGTGGAATCTAATTATTAGTTTAATAGATTAATTAATAGATACATTAATAAATAGAATAATAGATTAATAGACATAAATGTAAAGTCTTACATTTGGGTTCAAAAAATAAATTTGATGAGTATAAGATGGGGAAGGCATGACTTGAGAGCAATTTTTTTGGGGGGAAAGGATTTAGAGGTATATATTGATATAAGGCAGCCAAGAAAGGTAATGCAATCTAAGATTATATCAGGAGGACCATAGTATCCAGGATGAGGGAGTTGACAATCCTTTTGCACTCTTCCCTGGTCAGACCACATCTAGAGTTTTGTATTTTGTTATGGAGATCACATTTTAGAAAGGACATTGACAAACTGAAGAAAGCCCAAAGAATGGCAAGTAGAAATATGAATGGCCTTGAGATTATATCATATGAATTGAGTTGAAAGAACTGGGAATATTTAGCCCCCAAAAGAGAAGACTTAGAGGACAAATACTTATTTATATATTTAAAGAACTTTCTTGTGGAAGGAGGACTAGACATCTTTTGTTTGACCCAGAGTGGAGAGCTATAGTTAGAAGCAGAGTAGAAGTTATAAAGGGGCAAATTTAGGTTCAATGCCTATTTGAAGTATATTGGACTAGCTCAAGAGGTGGCAGGTTTCCCCTCAATGGAGATGTTAGGCAAAAAAGTTAGATGGTTAAGATCTTCCCTCCCTCTCTCCCTCTCCCTCCCTCCCTTCCTTCCTTCCTTCCTTCCTTCCTTCCTTCCTTCCTTTCTTCCTTCCTTCCTTCCTTCCTTCCTTCCTTCCTTCCTTCCTTCCTTCCTTCCTTCCTTCCTTCCTTCCTTCCTTCCTTCCTTCCTTCCTTCCTTCCTTCCTTCCTTCCTTCCTTCCTTCCTTCCTTCCTTCCTTCCTTCCTTCCTTCCTTCCTTCCTTCCTCCCTCCCTCCCTCCCTCCCTCCCTCCCTCCCTCCCTCCCTCCCTCCCTTCCTCCCTTCCTCCCTTCCTCCCTTCCTCCCTTCCTCCCCTCCTGCCTTCCTCCCTTCCTCCCTTCCTCCCTTCCTCCCTTCCTCCCTTCCTCCCCTCCTGCCTGCCTGCCTTCCAGGCCATTTTGGTGGCCAAGATAGCTATAAGACTTAGTCCATAACATCTTGTCTTTTGCAGAATTTGGGTTCCTAGCAAAGTGCTTAGTGTGGGTTGCAATGATTGAGGAAGGTGTCATGCATGGAGGTTATGAGAACTGGTCTCAGTAAGATTCAGATAGGTATACTGGCAGAAAGTTCAGATAGGGAGCAAATCATCAACAAAAGAATAGAGAAGGAGCATCAGAGAGATATATTGGATGGATGGATTATAGGATATTAGATTTTGAATTGGGAGGGAACTTGGAGGCCACTGAGTCCAATCCCTTCCCTCTTGTCATTTTAAAGATGAAACATAGGCTCGTAAAAATTAAGTGACTTTCTCAGAGTCTCACTAGTGTCTGAGGCAGAATTTGAACCTAGGACCTTCTCAATTCAAATCAAACAGGATGCCCATTCCATGCTGCTTCTTTGACAAGGATATCAGCTCCTTCATGATTGTAGGACAGAATTCCATGCTTAGAAATGACTTCAATGGCTACATGGTTCAACTTTTACCTGAAAAAAGAACCCTTTATATGAACAAATATGCATCCACCATCTGGTCTCTGAAAGAAGACTGTGTGTTTGTGTGTGGTGCATTTTCTCCCTGCAGTTTTCTTTCCTCATCTTCCTGGCCCAGAATCTCTCTTACTGAGAAATTAGCAGCTCCCTTAGAATAGAAGCCATTCCATCAGGCATGACTCTACCTTATAGCCAGAAGAATGAAATAAAGAAGGATTGGTCTTGTCAAGGCTTCCCATCTAGGCAGAGGAAATAAAGTGATGTCAAGATGAGGGGGTCCTTCCATGCTCCTGTCAAACATCCTTCCTATCCCCACAGGTTGGTTGACACTACGAAGAACTGAGCACCTAACATGGTGCCTAGCACAGGGTAGACACTTAAGAGGATGCTTCTCTTTTTTAAGATTCAGCTCAAGCATCCTCTTTTTCATGAAGTCTTGGCTGATCTCTGTAACTGTTAATGTCTGCCCTCTAAAATGATCTTGTGTATAATAACTTTGTCTTTTTAAATTTTATATTTTTGCTATTTATAGATCTATGAAATGTAAATAGGGATTCTTCATCTTTGTACTTGTATCCCTAGCATCCAGAACGGGCACTGAGTGGATGCTTAATAAATGCTTGTTGATTGGTTATTATTGATTGATGCCTCCCTTCCCCCATGCTGGCTTTACATGCCCACCATCCTGGGAAGGAGCCAAATGCCAAGGATGCAGTAATGGAAATGTGTAGGTTGGCTTTTGAGGGAAATTCCCTCTCCAAAGCCGCTGACATCGCTCTGTGGAGACCATTTTTCTTCTTGAACATCAAAGGAACAAACTAAACATTTAAAATCTGCAAGCTGGACAGTCTTTACTTTGGAGCCTAGGGTGAATTCTCTCATCTTGACATATGAATGAGGCCAGTTGGCTCCAAGGCAGTATGGAGGAATGTGGAGAGATGCAGGAAGGGAGGGAAGAGTGGATGAAGCCATGGCCATGGGAAAAGGCCAGAGAGAGCCTTCCTTTCCCCAGAAATTTACTGTCAGGGCAATCAGCCAGAGAGGGTCTGTATGATAAGCTTAGATGCAAGAGGAAACCTGATACAACAAATATCATAAGGTTATAAATGTAGAGGTGAAGACATCAGAAACCATTGTGTCGAATCCCCTCATTTTACATATGGGAAATATAATGTTTTATGTTACATGAGAATGTTAACTGATTTGCTCAAGGATACAAAGATAGTAAACATCAAAAGTAGGATTTGAATTGTAGAATTTGAATTCATGTCCTCCTGTTGGAATTTTTCCCATGGAAGACTTGAAATCATTAACAACATTTACCAGAATAAGATCAAAATGGATGCGTGACATATAGGATGATGCCATAAGCAAATTAGGGGAGTATGTAATATTTTACATGTCAGATTTATGGATAAGAGATAAGGGAAGAATTTATGACCAAATAAGAAATAAAGAATATTAATGGATAGAAAATGGACCATTTAGAAAACATTAAATTGAAGAGTTTTTGTACCAACAAAACCAATGCAACCAAGATTAGAAGAAAAAAGGAAACTGGGAAAATTTATTTTACAGTAAGTTTTTCTGATGAAGGCCTTATTTTCCAAATGTATAGAGAACTGATTCAAATTCATAAGAATATAAATCATTCCGCATTTGATTAATGGTCAAAGGATGCAAGCAGGTAGTATTCAGAAAAAGAAATCAAAGCAACTAAAGTCATATAAAAATGTTCTAAATTACAACTGACTAAACAAATCCAACTTAAGACCTGGGCCCTTATCTTGTCTATGTTAACTAATCCTATTACTTATAGCCAAACTTAACTTCTCTAGGTCTATTATCTCATCTACAATTTCAGAATGGTCTAGAATGAGTTCTAGATCTTTTTTCAACAGAAAAATCTGGGTTAAAATCATTTTTTTGATTCTTAAAGATTATGTGACCCTCAATATATCATGGACTTTCAGAATCTCAGACCATTCTCTAAGCTTTCCCTTCTACATTAAAGGTAGACTTCCATCTGCTTTGGTGGAGGAGTGTAGAGTGCAAAACATGTGTTCAAAAGAGGCACAAGCCAACCAAAGTGAAGTCTGAGGGAAGATAAAGTAAGATCAAGAAACTTCCAGTCTAATAAAGACAGTTCTTCACATACACAAATAATATACTACAAAATAGATCACGAGAAGGTGCTAAATTTTAGAGGAGATGAGATTTAATTTGTCCTTTTGATATTAAAAAAAGTAATCCAGGATCTTTAGCCTGAAGGGCTTTGGAGATCATATAGTCCAATTTTCTCATTTGATGGGGTAAACTAAGGACCAGAAGAAGTTACATATGTTTATACAGTTCGTAAATAGAAGAGTCAGATTTTTAGCTCAGATCTTGATTATGATAACTTTCAATATAATTAGCTTATTTTAAATTCTATATATTTTATTTCATGCATTTAAAAACAGTATGAAATTGAAAGGGGGGAGTCTTTATCTAGAAGTTAACTTGGACAAATTTAATGGTACATGCCAGTTATCAGCTTTTACTACTGCTTTATGAAGTCATGCCTACTCAATCCCAAAAGTATTTCTATAGGTTTTATTTAACTATTACTACTTCTCCTTCACCGCCTCTTCTTCCTCTTTCTCCTCCTCCTCCTCCTCCTCCTCCTTCCTTCTTCCTCATCACAATCATCATAATCGTTAGCACTTATACAATACTTTAAGCACTTTACATATATTATTTGGTCCTCCAGTCACCCTGTGAGGTAGCTTTTATTTTTGCAGAAAAGGAAATTGAGGTTGATCATAGTTGAGTGGCTTGGTCCAGGGTCAGAGAGCTATAAATGTCTGAAGTGAGAGTTGAACCTATGTCATCCTGACTCAGAGTTTAATCAACAGATGACTCTGCCTCATTGGTTCTTTAAGAATATAAACAATGCATCATTATGACAAGGCATTCACTTTTGATTTTGGGGGGATTCTTTCCATTTACATTGGAGTAATTGTGCATATTATTTTCTTGGTTCTGCTTACCTTATTTTGGAGCAGTCGATAAAAATCTTTCCATGCTTTTTTGAATTCCTCATATTCATAATTTCTTAAAACTAATATTTTGCTACATTTGTGTACCATTATTGATTTTTTAATTTTAATTTTTGTTGCTTAGACAGGAACATTTTTGTATGTGAAGAATGGATAGAGGATTATGAATGGAACTATTAATTTCTATTATAAACATTTTAACATGTCATTTTCAAAGCTGGCCTGCTTGCTTTTGTCTCTCTCTGTCCATTTTGTTGCTTGTCATTCTCTCTCTTGTTTAGTCAAAAACTCCACCCCTCCTCCCATCTGTAGTATCAACAATATCTCCTTCACTTATCTACTAATTAGCTTATTAACCAGCTTTTAATATGCCCATATTAATGGGTATAATATAAACCTAATTTCCAAAAGATTATCTAGACTTCCCAACAGTTTTTGTAAACCAATGATTCCTTATTTGGGGGGCCTTTGGGTACATCAAACCCTATGCTACCAGGTCTGCTTCTGTATGTTGCATGTCTAACTTGTTCCACTGATCAATTTCTTTTTTTTTTTAACCAGCACTAAATAATTATATTAATTATTGCTTTGTAATATAGTGTGAGGTATGGTATTGCTAGGTCTCCCATTTAAATTTATTTTATTCTTTTAAAATTATTGGCCATTTATTTCTATTATTATAGATTTTATCATTACTCTTCTAGATCTACAAAGTGAAATTTTGGGAGGGCAGCTAGGTGACTTAGTGGATTGAGAGCTGGTTCTAGAGAGAGGAGGTCCTGGTTCAAATCTGGCCTCATATTTCTAGCTGTATGATCCTGAGTAAGTCACTTAAGCTCCATTACCTGACCCTTACTGCTCTTCTGACTTAGAACCAAAATATATTGATTTTAAGATTGAAAGTAAAGGTGTTTTTTTTTAAACCCTTACCTTCTGTATTGGAGTCAATACTGTGTATTGGCTCCAAGGCAGAAGAGTGGTAAGGGCTAGGCAATGGGGGTCAAGTGACTTGCCCAGGGTCACACAGCTGGGAAGTATCTGAAGCCAGATTTGAACCTAGGACCTCCCATCTCCAGGCCTGGTTCTCAATCCACTGAGCTACCCAGCTTCCCCCACTTTTAAAAATTTATATTAATTTATTTAGTCAATTTATAACATTATTTCTTGGTTACAAGAATCATATTTTTTCCCTCCCATCCATCCCCCCACTGTTTCCATAGCTGATGCTTAATTTCACTGGGTATTACATGTGTCCATGATCAAAACCTATTTCCATGTTATTGGTCTTTGTATTAGGATGTTCATTTAGAGTCTACATCTCCAACCATATCCCCCCAACCCCCCTTTTTTTAAAGTGACTCTTTTGTGTATTTTTTATGGACCGAATATATAAATTTATTTAGGTAGTGTTGTCATTTAAATTTATACTGGAATAGCCCAACTATGAATAATTATTAGCTTTATAATCATTAAAGTTTATTTTTTATATATGTAAAGAATGTTTTGTGATTATATAGTTTCTAGGTATGTATTAATAGGTGGACTCCATTATACTTCTATAGTTATCATTAATGTAATTTATCTTGATATTTCTTCCTCCGGGTTCTAATGTAATAAATAATAAGGTTGATTACGTGAGTTTGTTTTATATCTCATTGCTCTGCAGAAGTTCTTGTTTCAATAAATTGTTAGTTGACAATCTAGTATTCTCTATCTAGATCATTACATCATCCAGGAAAATGATAATCTTGTTTTCACTTTGCCTGCCGATATTCTATCAGCTCAATTTTTTTTTATTGTATTTCAGTAGCTAGTATTTCCAAAATGATATCAAATAAAAGTGATGATAATGAAGATCTTTGTTTTGCCCCTGATTTATTGGAAAATCTTCTAGTGTTTCTCTATTATATATAATGCTGACTCTTGACTTTAGAAAGATATTACTTGCCAAATTAAGGAAAGATCCATTTATTCTTAAGGTTTTTAACATTTTAAACAGACACTGGTAAAGGCTAGACAATAGCCAGTAAGTGATTTCTTCAGGGTCATACAGCTAGGATGTGTCTGAAGTCAAAGTTGACCCCAGAACTTCCTGTCTCTAAGCCTGGTTTTCTATCCATTGAGTCATCTAGGTGCCCCTAAGTTATCTTTTAAAAATGTTTCTATGGCCTTTTGGGTAATATTTTATTCAATTTTTGCATCAATATTCATTGGTCAGGGAGGTGATATGGATTTAAACTGTAGTGGTAGTTGTGTGAGTAGAAAAGAGACATATGAGAGATGTTATGGCTAGAAATGACAAGATGTGATGATGTGTTGGATATTTGGGGTGAGTTGGAGTGCCTCTGGGATTATACCAAAGTTTTCAGTCTGGGAGGCTGGGACGATGATAGTGCCCTTGAGAGTAACAAGAAAATTGGGAAGAGGGTTTGGATGGAGAGATTTTCTTTTGGGCATGTTGAGTTCTAACACATCCAAATAGAGATATCCAAAAGGCACTTGACAATGTGGGAGTGAAGTTTAGGAGAGAGGCAAGAGGTGAATATATATATATATATAGATATGGGAATCATTTGCAAAAAGATGATAATTGAACCTATGTGGACAGGTGAAATTATCAAGTGAGATATGTTAAAGGGAAAGGACCTAGGAACAGAGCCTTGGGTGACAGTCCCAGTTGATGAGTGTGATCTGATTGAAGATACAGCAAAGGAGACTGAGGAGTGGTCAAACTTGTAGGAGAAGGACCAGGGGAGAGCAGTGCCACAAAAACTTAAGAGTGGATCCAGGAAGAGCTGGGATCAATGGTGTCAAAGGCTTCAGAAGTGTTGAGAAAGATGAAAATTGAGAAAATTGGGCAATTAAGAGATAACATAACTTTGGAGAGAACAGTTACTGTTGACTAGTGAGAGTAAAGTCAATTTGCAGAGGGTTTAGAGGGGAGGATATAGAGATACCCTTTGTAGATGACATTTGAAGTATTGGGGAGAGATATAGGCTAATAGATAGTAGGGATGAGGATTAAGTGAGGGATTTTTCAGGATCAGAGAGACATGAGCATGTTTGTAGGCAACAGGGAGGGAGCACTGTGAGTTTCTGAGCCTCCCAGAGTTTTTATATTTCTTCACTTTGAATTTCCTCCTCCTCCTTCTTCTTCCCCTTCCCTCCTAACCTCTCCATGTTTATAGAGAATGGTCCAGGACCCTGGAATGAAACATTCATAAGCTTTTGGTTTGTTTACCTGTGTTTGTGAGAGATTTCCTGGCAGAGCCCTTTTTTGTGTCTGAAGGTTTCCAGCTATTTTTTTTTTATGCAGTTAGGAGGTGGCACTTCCTATAATTTCTACTTCAATTTATATCTCTGCTGGAATACCTGGGAGATCTGGGCTCCACAGTGGCCTTTCACAGTACCATCTTAACCAAAGCCAACCACAGTTTGTTTCAACATTTCCCAATCAATGGGACATTTGTTTGGCCGCATTTTCACATTTTTGTTGCCATACTTGTAGTTGAGTTCTTCATGATGGAGGACTTTTTGATTCTTTGATTGATCTTAGCCATTTCACAGACTATTATGAGGGAGGAAAACACTTTTAGTGACATTCGGTGAATGCAGGGCAGGAACCTATTTTCAATCAATCAATATTATTAGGTGCCTACTATGTGCCAGCCACTGTGCTAAGTGCTGGATATACAAAAAGGGGGAAAAGACAGTTGCTGTTCTCAGGGAGCTGTTAGCTATTTGTTTATTTTACCAATTACATGTAATAACAAATTTCCACATAAGTTTTCTGAAGTTCTGTGATCCAAATTGTCTCCCTCCTTTCCCTCCCCCATCTCCAAAGCTGGCAAGCAATTTCCCCTGGGTTATACATATATTATCATGTAAAACATATTTCCATAGTATTCATTTTTCTAAGTGAATAATAATATGACACCAAAATCCCCAAACAAAAACCCAAACAAACAAGTGAAAAATTATATGCTTTCATTCACATTCTTCCTCTGGAGATGGATAGCATTCTTCATAATAAGTCTCTTGGAAGTGTCCTGGATCATTTTATGTTGAGTGTAACTAAATCAATCACAGTTGATCATTCCACAATATTGCTGTCACTGTGTACAACATTCTCTTGGTTCTGCTTATTTCTCTCTGCATCAGTTCCTAAAGAGCTTTCCAATTCTTTCCCAAATCATCCCATTCGTCATTTTATATAGCATAGTATTATTCCATCACCATTATATACCACAGTTTGTTCAGCCATTCCCGAGCTGATGGACATCCCCTTAATTTCTAAATCTTTGCCACCACGGAAAGATCAGCTAGAATATTTTTTATAAGAGTATGTCCTTTCAAGGAGCTGGTAACTATTGATGGAGACAACATGCAAACAAATCTTTACAAACAAATATTTTCAGCCTATGGTACTGCTCAGGGAAGTGAGATTTGTTTTTAACAGAGATGTTTTTCTGTAACGTTGTAACATGTTTCTCATGTACCCTAAGTGATTATACATGTATGTATATAATAATATACAAATAGTAATAATAATTGACTGGATCTGTTATTTTGTTGATGTAGGAAATTATCAGCTAAGGAACTCTGTATGAAGTGCAGACCAGCTACTGCTTGCTACCTGATGGTGTCAGAAAATTGGCTGGGGGAAATGAGATATTAAGTGATTTGTGCAAGGTCACACAACCAACATGTATCATGGGTGGGACTTGAACTCAGGTTTTCCTAATTTGGCAGCTATCTACTCTAATGTCATTTCTTGTTATTTTCATTTTCCTCATTCTTATATTCTATTTGATGGAGTTTAGATAGTCAAACTTCCCCCCATTCTTTTCCTCTTAATTCTAGTGTTTCCCTCTTTTGATATTTTCTGTTTATTCTCTACATAGCTTGATAGTACATAGTCCTTTGCATTTCATCTACCACATTAGACTATGAGCTCCTTTATAGAATGGACTGCCTTTCTTTTTTCTTTGTGCTTAGCATAATGCCTGGCACATAGTAGGAACTTATTAAATGCTTATTGGCTAACTTGAGGAACAAACTGGTATCCCACTCTTCATTCTTTTATATTTAATGTTTGTTGGACTGTTGCATGAGTAGACAAAATGACTGTCTTTTATAATTGAATAAAAGTATTGGGATGTAGTTCATCCTCTGCAGGTTCATGATTATTCTTAAAAAAAATGTCAATTTCTTTAAACCTTTACCTTCCATCTTATAATCAATACTGTTTATTAATTCCAAGGAAGAAGAGAAGTAAGGGCTAGGCAATGGGAGTTAAGGGCTACACAGCTAGGCAGTATCTGAGACCATATTTGAACCCAGGACCTCCTGTCTCTGGGCCTGGGTCTTTATCCCTTGACCTCTAGCTGCCCCCAGTTCATCATTCTTAAGCATTTTAGAAATGCTCCTTTTATGTGCAATCTGATCAAAAGAACTGAAAATCTATTCTAAGAATGTTGGTTCAGGACTGGCAAGTAGAAAATAAAGGAAAGTACTGCGTTCCTTTGCCTTCTGTAATGACACTAAAACTCTTTGTAAGATTCCCTCCAGGGCCTTTTCTGGTAGGTAACTTCCTTCCTTAGTTTTCTCCTTGATCACTGAGTATTTCGTAACCCCATAGAATACATGGGAAATATGCGTCCTAGTTGGCCCAACCTTAATTTAACTTACAAACTTGCCAATTTCATGTTAGCAAATCAGTTTGGATCTAGGAGTAATGGGCTGTATCATGCCTCAAAGCAGAAGCAATGACTTATGTTGATGTCACCCACTGGCTTTTTATGGAAATTATTAATAAATCAGTAATTCTATCTGCAGTGATGTTGTTGTGTTTATAAATATTTAATTTACCTGCAGGTGCCCACATTTTCTCTGTCTTTGCTGTTAACTCTGCTGACGTTGCTTTTCTTTTTGAAATGTTGGCTCGATGTATTAAGTTATCTTTCTTTCTTTTCCTTCCTTCCTTCCTTCCTTCCTTCCTTCCTTCCTTCCTTCCTTCCTTCCTTCCTTCCTTCCTTCCTTCCTTCCTTCCTTCCTTCCTTCCTTCCTTCCTTCCTTCCTTCCTTCCTTCCTTCCTTCCTTCCTTCCTTCCTTCCTTCCTTCCTTCCTTCCTTCCTTCCTTCCTTCCTTCCTTCTTTCTGTGATTTGTCTAGGGATTTTGAGAATTCTAGCTGAGAGAACATGGCATCTCTAACAATGATAAAAGATTAGTCCACCCTTGGAGGAAGACAGATTGAAACTTGGCAGTTATAACCTTGCATAAATGAAGACCTGTTGGTTGAATTTCCTACCTTAACCAAATTAATAACATTTAAGATCTGAGATAATTTCCAGTGATTTCTTTCCATGGGAAAACTTTTTTTTTGTTCTTGATATGGACATTATTTTTGGAAGTCAAGAACTTTGATTATTTTTGTGTAGCAGGTTGTAGGAAGTGGGTTTAAACAACAATAAAAAACAAATGACCCTCCCCTCAAAACTAGAAAATAATATTGAACAGGGAAGTCTGGAGACTTAGTCTTGGAGGGTGGATAATATTTGAGGGAGTTAAATATTAAATATGCTAAATTTTTTTTTATCCATGATCCAGTGTGAGCTGGTTGTTTATTCCTTGTTCCATTTCTTTTTCAGGAAATTGCAGCTTATTTAATAACGTTTGAAAAACATGAAGAATGGCTAACCACCTCCCCTAAGACAAGGTAATATCTCTGATATTGTCACTCTTTCAGATTTGTACAGTAAATGGACTGTTTTCCACTGATTACCTGACTTCACCAATCCATCCATTGAAGGGGCAATTGAAAAGCCTATGTCATGCTTGATAGCTTGTGACACTGAGGTCTCGTTAATTGACTTAATGAGTATTATATTGATTGGAATCAGATAGATTAAAAATAGAGGGCCAATGATCATACTGAGTTAAAAGTTTTAACCTGATAGTTATACTATTAATCATTTAATTATATCCTTTCCTTGGTTGGTTTGGAATGACTTAGATGATGGGAGTTGGGAAGTTGGAGGCATGTATTTAAGGAACTTCCACTTGTCACCAAGTGTTCACTAGTTTCTTTTTTCCCTTCCTTTCCTTTTTCCTTTCCTTTCCTTTCCTTTCTTTCCTTTCCTTTCCTTTCTTTTCTTTCCTTTCCTTTCCTTTCCTTTCCTTTCCTTTCCTTTCCTTTCCTTTCCTTTCCTTTCCTTTCCTTTCCTTTCCTTTCCTTTCCTTTCCTTTCCTTTCCTTTCCTTTCCTTTCCTTTCCTTTCCTTTCCTTTCCTTTCTTTCCTTTCCTTTCCTTTCCTTTCCTTTCCTTTCCTTTCCTTTCCTTTCCTTTCCTTTTCCCTTTCCTGTCCCTCTCCTCTCTCTCCCCACTTCAGTTCCCTTCCTTCCTTCCTTCCTTCCTTCCTTCCTTCCTTCCTTCCTTCCTTCCTTCCTTCCTTCCTTCTTCCTTCCTACTTCCTTTACTCCCTTCTCCTTCCTTCCTTTCTTCTTTCCTCCCTCCCTCCTTTCCCATGGTCACCTGTATCTCCCCTTGATTTGGAGATTGAAAGTTGCTTTTTTCATGTTGGGGTTTCAGTAATTGGTAACAAGAGATCCCCAAAGCAGACTTAATGGACAGGGCTACAGTTTATTATGCAGTAAATGTCCTCGATAACTGCCATAAATGTTTAACTTCTCTAGCCACTTGGGGATGGATGTAGTCGCTTAAAAGATTGCCAACCTGTTTCCCTTGGAGTGTAACTGACATTTTTTATTATGTTAAGAAAGCTGAAGTACATTTGTTTTAAGGGGCACCCCTCCCTCATGCCTAACTTGAAGCTTTTATTTTGGGTCTGTGACATTTGGGGGGCATTTAAAATAGGTGGCTACACTACTTTTAACTATAGCAACTTTTCTATTAGTTATAACAGGATTGTGTGTATATTAACTTAAGGATGTTAGTGTGACTGTGACTTACTTGATGTCTGTGCCTTGAGTTTAAATTTTAGGAGGCTGTATCCCCAGCCCCTCTTCTCTCTGATGGAGACAACAAAGTGTCTGTCAGTGTTCATTCTTCTATAAGCTTTCTGGCTTTGCGCGCGCGCACGTGTGTGTGTGTGTGTGTGTGTGTGTGTGTGTGTGTGTGTGTGTGTGTTATTGTTGTTCAGTCATTTCAGTGACACCTGACTCTTGTGACTTCATTTGGAGTTTTCTTGGCAAAGACACTGAAGTGGGTTTCCATTTCCTTCTCCATCTCATTTTACAGATGAGAAAACTGAGGTAAACAAATAAGTGCCTTGTCTAGGGTCACATAGCTAAGAAGTGTCTGAGGCTAGATTTGAACCCAGGAAGATGAATCTTCTTCACTCTTGGCCCAGCACTCTGCACTCTGGTGCCAGCTAGCTGCCTCTAGGAACTGTATTATTTGCCACTAATACATGGTATGGTATGACCTTGAGCAAATCACTTTTCTCTTTCCTCATTTGTAAAATGAGAAAGTCTTAGATATGTTCAGATATCAGATATCCCTTTTAGCCCTAAAATTCCTAAAATTTTGTAAGATCTTGGTATATCATTGAAATTGACTAGTGAGGGCAGAATTAAAATAGAGTGTCATGGAGCATTTGTATGGAGGCTTTGGGATCTTTTATTGATACTTAGTGGATGAATCAGGCAATTCAATTGGAGACATCCAAGGGAACCATGAGGTGGAATCAGGGACAACAAAAAGGAGGGTTTGTGTTCACTGCATAAATTTGTGGGGAGGAGGGAAACTGATAACTTAAAATTAGGACAGCCCTACTTTGGGGCTAAAACCAATAGGTCCACTGTGGGTATGGCTGGGCAGGAAAGCGATGTTACCAAAAAGAGTCACTCACAAAATTCTTCAGACTATAGTAGGAAGGAGGGAAGGAGTCCATGATGATTTTCTTCTTTTTTTCTTTTTTTAGACCCTTACCTTCAGTCTTAGAAACAATTCTATGTATAGGTTCCAAGGCAGAAGAGTGGTAAGGACTAGCGGTAGGGGTTAAGTAATTTGCCTAGAGTCACATAACTAGGAAGGGTCTGAGGTCACATTGGAACCTGGGACCTCTTGTCTCTGGGCCTGGCTCTCAAGCCACTGAGCCATCTAGCTATCTCAAGACCGTGATGATGTTCCAAGAGGCTACCTCTAACATCTGGCACATTTAGCACCAGGTTCTTATTAATTTGATAAGTACAGCTACTGAGTTCATCTTGCTTGTTTCTAATCATTTTTAAAACAACTTTGTTTAATGAACAAAAGTGGCTACACTCCCCCTCAACAAACACAGCTAATGGAATATCACATCAAATGTACTTATAGCTCAAGTTCTCTATCATATGATCACTCATGGAAAGTCTGTAGATTAGTTGGATAAATGGAGTTTATTCACTAACTTGCCCCCTTGCTATTCTGACTCTCTTTTGAAATGGGAACAGTGGAACAAGAAAGTAAGCTCCCTTTCCTGAAAAAGGATTGACCACAAACCTTTATCCCAGGTCCATGAGCTACTTCCTATTACTTGGATCCCCTGAGTCCATTTTTAGTCTATTCATTGGGGCAGCTCAGTATTTTGAGAAGGGCCAAGTGTTTTATGTGGAACGTTGGAGTCTTTATACCAATAAGCTTTCTACCTCAGATATCAGGAAGGAAGGAATTTTGGGGGTGTCAGGTACTCAAGAAACTGGAAATTTCTAGCTTGGATGCTTCTAGATATAGAAATTGCAGATATGGGGATTTTTCTAGAAAAAAAAGCATGAAAGGAAGAGGAATTGCATCTCTATCATAGACATCTTGTGGACAGAACAAATAATCATAGCATCCAACTTGGAAAGCTGGATCAAAACTCAAATGCCATCCAATCCATCCCCTATATTTTATGGATAAGAGAAACTGAAAAAAGACCCAAAGGATTTGACCTATTCTGCAAATTGGATTTCTTCTCAGTTTGAGCCATTTAAACACAAGTTGCCAATGCTTAGCTTAAAGCAGGGATTCACTAATAATACTCATTGAATCAAACTGAAAGATTAGTAGAAGTCACTCCTGGTTATATGCATCTTCCAGGACCCTAGCTAAAGACAGGGGTCACTATTAGATGACCAGAAACTTCTTAACTGTGGAACAACTGGTCCATCATGTCATGGCTAGAGATTGGATCAGATATTTCAGGACATAAGGATGTTGAGTCCCAGCAAGAGGAGTGAGTGCCACTTGTGGTCATATGTGATTTCCCCCCTTACCTTTTGGTGGTAGAATTGGGTCCACCAAGCATTCTGTTAAGTTCAAGGTAGCATGGGGCACCCCCCCCCCCCGTTGGAGGCATCAGTCACAGAAGAGGGTTTATGGAAAGTGTTCCCAGATTGCTTTTGTTTAGCTAGAGGCAGTGGGGTGAAGATAGCAAGCGTTTGCCTATTAGTATTACAATACTGTATTTACACCCGAAAGCGCCATGTCCCAAGAGGAGGAAAAGTTGCCTGGCTGTTCAAGGACCTTCCTAAATTAGTTGTTGGAGTTGAGGTTGGTAGATATTCCCCTCTCCCCTCCAAATATTGAAATTAATTGGTGCAGTCAACTGCTGAGTTCATACAAACAGGCCTCCTGGTATTTAGGAATTAATGACACCAATACCCTTTGGGAGAGAAATGTTCCACAACCTCTGTTGCCACTCTTGCTGCCACTACTCCTGCTAATTTCATTTTAGAAAATTAATAAAAATGAATTGCACCACTGACATTTATAGAGTTTCCTAATAAAATGATGCATTGTTCATGCAGAGGAATCCCTATTAAATTAATTGTTATAATCGGCTCACATATAGATGTTGCTATAGGAAGGAGCCACAGAATAGACCCACTGCTTATGTCTGGGACTTCCAAGTTCCTGGAGGTTATAAATAGAGCCCTTGCTGAGATGCTGGCCTAATTGCTCTGCTGGGCTTGGGAACTCAGTCTTACCTTTTTAATATAGGAATGAGGGGGTGTTAAAGATGGAGCTGGCTTCAGCACCACGAAGATCTATCTGGGTTCAAGACTCACTTCAGACACATACTGACTGTGTGACCCTAGGCAAGTCATTTAATTTCTCTGTATAAGGATAAAAAAACTACATAGTCCTTGCTGCTGAGGAGCTTACAGTCTGATAGGAGGAGCTATGATGTGCCTAAAGATAAATATGATATGAGGAAGAAAATGAAGGGTCAGAGAAGAGATCCAGACATTGTTCCAGAGAAATCTGTGGAAGAAAAGGTAATTCTAAGCTGTGATGAAGCCATTGTGTCTATTTCTACTGTGAGGCAGGACCATGCAATGCACACAGATTATAACTATTGGTATATAATAACAGGTATATAAGAATCATGTTATAATAACTGGCAAAGCACTTTACATTCAGCACCTCCTTCAGTCTTCGTAACAACCTCATGAGGTAGAACAGCTGTTATGAACTCCGTTTTATAGGTGAGGAAACTGAGGTTGATCAGTGTTCAGTGAATTGACCAAGGTTATATAGCTAGTGTCCAAGGCATGATTTGAACCCAAGTCTTCTCTTTACTCCAAACTGGTATTCTTTACATTTTGCCATGCTGACATGTTAGATAATAGATGAAGGATAAGAGCCCCATGATAGCTTCATGATAGTCTAAAAGGAGATATATGAATAGTGACATATAATGTTATATGTACATGCATACACATATATGTATATGTATATATAGGTGTATAGAAGCACAGACATATGTGTATATGTATACTTCAATCTATAGAGAAAGAGATTGTGAACTATTTGAAGGAAGATTTCATACCTATTATTTCTTGGATGTACACCCACTAATTGATTGACTTAGCATATTCTCTACACATAGCTAGCTTAATAAATCATTGTTAACTAGCTATCAGGAGGACTACATGTGTGTTTAAATAGAGGTTCTGAATGTACACATGGATTATAAAGTTCATCCTTTGGCAGTCCCTTCCCTTCCCTTCCCTTCCCTTCCCTTCCCTTCCCTTCCCTTCCCTTCCCTTCCCTTCCCTTCCCTTCCCTTCCCTTCCCTTCCCTTCCCTTCCCTTCCCTTCCCTTCCCTTCCCTTCCCTTCCCTTCCCTTCCCTTCCCTTCCCTTCCCTTCCCTTCCCTTCCCTTCCCTTCCCTTCCCTTCCCTTCCCTCCCCTCCCCTCCCCTCCCCTCCCCTCCCCTCCCTTCCTTCCTCCCTCCCTTCCTTCCTCCCTTCCATGTCCTTCCTTCCTTCCTTCCTTCCTTCCTTCCTTCCTTCCTTCCTTCCTTCCTTCCTTCCTTCCTTCCTTCCTTCCTTCCTTCCTTCCTTCCTTCCTTCCTTCCTTCCTTCCTTCCTTCCTTCCTTCCTTCCTTCCTTTCTTCCTTCCTTCCTTCCTTCCTTCCTTCCTTCCTTCCTTCCTTCCTTCCTTCCTTCCTTCCTTCCTTCCTTCCTTCCTTCCTTCCTTCCTTCCTTCCTTCCTTCCTTCCTTCCTTCCTTCCTTCCTTCCTTCCTTCCTTCCTTCCTTCCTTCCTTCCTCCCTCCCTCCCTCCCTCCCTCCCTCCCTCCCTCCCTCCCTCCCTCCCTCCCTCCCTCCTTCCTTCCTTCCTTCCTTCCTTCCTTCCTTCCTTCCTTCCTTCCTTCCTTCCTTCCTTCCTTCCTTCCTTCCTTCCTTCCTTCCTTCCTTCCTTCCCTTTTTCTCCTTCTTATACTTTTTTCCCTTCTCTTCCCCCTCTCCTTTTTCCTCTCTTTCCCTCATCTCTTCCTAGCCTTCTTTCTCATTTGTTATTTAATCAGTATAGAGAGCTCCTGGTGAGATATTTCCTTTAACAATGAAGATTGGCACCTTATATACGGCTTATAGTGTTAGAGAGCTGCCAGAAACACAAAGAGGAGGAAGAATGACTTTCACACAGCTAGAATATGCCAGAGGTGCAACTTGACCCTAGGTCAGTGATGGTGAACTTCTAGAGACTGTGTGCCATTCCCTATCCCCCCAAGAAACCATTTGCCATGCCCTGTCCCACCCTATTGAGTACAGAGCTTCCGTCCCCTTTACCCCACATAGTGGAGGGAGGAAGGGTTCCCATTGGGCTGCTGGGTAAAGGGGTAGGTGATGTGAAAAAATGTCATAAGATACAGTGGAGAGGGGGAAGGGAACAGCTCTGCCGGAGTCCTTCTGCCTTTCTAGTAATGAACTCTGGGCAGGAGGAGGGGCAGCATGCATGCCCACAGAGAGTGTTCTGAGTGCCATCTTTGGCACATGTGCTATAGGCTCACCATCACTGCCCTAGATCTTCCTGCTTGAAAGTCCAGTCTTCTATCTTCTATTATAGGAAACCTCTCTTTCTGGCAGTTTCAAAGTAAGATTTTGTTATTATTACATTGGAGGGTTGGACTAGATAATCTCTCACTCAATTTGACAAACTTTTATTAAGAGCCTACTATGTGTTAGAGATAGTGCTGGGTAGGGAGTGACACAAAAACAAAAGTGAAATGGTTCCTTGCCATTCTCGGAACTCAGAAACCTTATAATCCAGGGGAGGAAGAGAAGAGAGGAGTTTCATGATGTTCACAGATAAATAAATAGAATGTATCTACAAAGAAATACAAAGTAGTTTTAAGACCAAGAGAATACAAATAGCTGAGAGTGGGTGGAAAAATCAGGAAAGACCTTCCTTAGAAGCCAGCAGCTGAGCTATGCTCTGATGGAAGAGAGGGATTCTAAGGAGGGTGAGATGAAGAGGGAATTCAGTTTAGACATTGAGACAGCCTGCACCAAAGCACATTCTATGGAGAGATGGACTTTCATATACAGGAAAAAACTAGTGGGCCAATTTGATTTTAATATAACCTAAGCATCCCTATAGCACTCTACTTTCCATATCCTCCATGAAAACAAAATTCTTCTATCTGATCCCTGTTGACTAGGGAGAAAATAAAATAAAATTATATAATTCTAGGGGGAAAGAGACACTGATGACCCCATTGGGAGTGATTTCTGTCTTCTTATTCCCATTTGGGGAGCACTGCTTTGGTAATAAGATTTCATTTGGGCCTAGGTATCCCCAGATCACCCATATTCAAATGAAACTTTACTCTTACAGTGCTGAGGTCTGACCTAATGATGAATCCAAAGTTAGAGTCGAGGAATATTTCACATCAGAAGTTCTGTTAATATTAGACAAGAAGAGGCTAGATCATGTTATCAAATGTCTAATGAATGAATTTGTAGAGGATCTTCCCCTTGAAGAACTAATGTTCCTCTAGTGCACATTAACTCCTTTTTGGTCAATGGGCAGTCAAACTATTAACTAGCCATCAGAAAGGGGGCAAATAAAGACCAAAATGAAGAGGAGGGAATAACTAGGAGGACTTGGGTCTCCAAGGAATATGAATCTCTCCAACTTTTCAAGGCTAATTCTTCACCTATGCTCTTGATATCATCTCTTCCTGGTTGCTCTAACAACTTGGACTTTCTGCTGCTCCCTTTCTCTTACATCTTTAATATTCTCCTCTCTATAGGTATAGTTAAATCATAGCCTATGAATGAAGACAGTAATTTTCAGAACTTAACTAGGGTGGCGACTATGTGAGTAGGGAGGAGGGGATGGACCTGAGAAATGTGGTAGTGCTACAAATGGTAAGATTTAGCAACTGATTGAGCATTTGAGGTGAGAGAAGAGGAGGAAAGGGTGACTCCAGGGTTGTGAATTTGGAAAAAGAGGAAAAACAATTAGATAAGTGGGTTTTGGATGAAAGAGAATGATTTCCGTTTGGGACATGTTGAGTTTTAACTTCCTATAGGATAAGGATATGCCTGTTTGAAATGCTCAAAAGAAAGTTGGAGAGGTGGGAAAAGGACTCAGAAGAGATACAAGCTGCTGAAATCTACAAGTGGGTGTCATTAGCTTAGAGGTAATAACTGAACCCACAGGAGCTAATGAAGTCAGCCACAAAAGGGAGTATAGGCAAGAAGGTCCAGGATGCAGTCTTGGTGAACACTCACATTTAAGGGGTATGTTTTAAAAGATGACTCAGAGCAAGGATCCAAGGTACTTTGTAAGTCCCAGGAGTGGTCAGACTTGTGACATTAAAACCAGAGAGGAGAGAGTGTCCAAGAGGAGAGGGTGATCAAAAGGGAAATATACTGGAGAGAAGTCAAGGGGGTGAGACTTGAAAAAAGGCTGGATCTGGCAAAGAGGGTCTTGGTGACTTTAGAAAGAGCAGACCTTATTGATTGGTGAGGTTAGAGGTGAGAGAGTTGACAAAGGAGAACAGCAGTCAATGAGAATAACCCCTTGAAGTTCTATGTCCTATAATTTTCTCAGTGAGAAGTTCCTCAAAGGCACAGGTCATATTTTACACTTAAAAAAATCCTTCACAGTGCCTAAAACAGTGCTGTGCACACAGTAGGTGTTTGGGGTATCAGATGGTCTTTGAATGGATCTGCCACTTAATGCCTATATATGAACTTACAATTGCCCTTTGCTTCCTCTATTCCTCAATTTCCTCATGTGTGATACGAGGAAATTAAAATGAACCTCTAAAGTCTTTTCCTGCTGGCATTCTATTGAGGGTGGAGGTGACTAGAAAACATATACAAAGTAATTTCAAGAAGGAGATAGTACTAATCACTGAGAAGAATCAGAAAAAGTCCTATGTGGGGAGCATCACTCAATTGCGTTAAGGTTCTCCTAGGCAGGGATGAGGAGGAAGAAAGAGCAAAAGTCAACAGGATTACCCGTCAGGTCTCTGCCATCCAAAGCCCTGTAGTGGAATGGGCAGGTGGGTGCCACTTCCCTGGGAGAGAAGCCACTGTTGGAAACAGATTCAGCTCTCACAGTCCACCTCCTTTTTGGAATGCCCAGAAAAGCACACGTGAACGGCAATGGATCACCCCACATTTATCTAACACACAAGACGTAAATCCCCAAGGTAAATGGCATCCCATTACTTACTCCTCTACCCTTCCCCACCTCAAAAAAAATCTGCCTATTGGGATAATTACTACTGTGCACAAGACATTTCTGAGTGACTTGTCTTTCTAGACGAGATCGACAGAGCTGCAGAGTTGAACTGCGCAATTCAACCAGAGATCTTGTTTTAGTGATTTATTATTAATCTTTTTTTTTGAAAGTTGGCTTCCCTGAGTTATTTCAGTAGATATTCCTGAAAAGTCTGTGTGGGAGCAGGGGACTGCAGTCACAGAGGTAGATAATTCCGGTAGCTGAGAGGGCGAATCACTATCGAAATTGGGTCAGTCCCTACTGCAATGTGGTGACCTTTGCATTGTGCTGAGTTGGGGACCTGCTATCAAATTAACATAATAGCATGTCATGTTACATACATTTCAGCACTGGGATGATATAGTGGGCAAATTCTTGACAAGGTAGGAAACCTATCCTGTTAACCAACCAAGGAGTAAATGTGCTTTGTGCCCTCTGCCTTTTGTGAGCTTTTTACCCTGCCCAGAGGCCACTGTCTCAGGTTTCAAGGAGTTCTCCAACTAGGCTGGAACTTCCCCAGAGGGCATTCAGGCATCAGCCCACTAGTCCCCAGGGGAGCATCTCACTGTGCACTTTTCTGTAGAGGGATAAGGGAGTCGCTAAGGTTTGGATCCTGGGAATGACATGTACAACAGGCTGGTCCTTTGGTAAAATATCCACTAGTCTATCACATCTAAGCCCATGTCCCTACTCAGATCATGTCATCTGGATTTGTTAGCTGGGGGCTTTTTTTGTTCAGTGACATCATGCCTGTGGGCTCATCGTCTTTAATTATAAAATCCTGAAATGTCAGTGCTGAAAGGGACCACAACACATAAAATTTCAGGAGCTGAAGGAATTATAGAACACAGAACTCTTTTAGAATATAGAATGTCAAAATTGGAAGGAACTAGAGAGAACTCAGAACTCTATTAGAATATAGAATGTCAAGACTGGAAGGAAGTAGAGAGAACTTATAACTCTTTTTAGAATATAGAATGTCAAGACTGGAAGGAAGTAGAGAGAACTCAGAACTCTATTAGAATATAGAATGTCAAGACTGGAAGGAACTAGAGAGAACTTGTAACTCTTTTTAGAATATAGAATGTCAAGACTGGAAGGAAGTAGAGAGAACTCAGAACTCTATTAGAATATAGAATGTCAAGACTGGAAGGAAGTAGAGAGAACTCAGAACTCTATTATAATATAGAATGTCAAGACTGGAAGGAACTAGAGAGAACTTGTAACTCTTTTTAGAATATAGAATGTCAAGACTGGAAGGAAGTAGAGAGAACTCAGAACTCTATTAGAATATATAATGTCAAGACTGGAAGGAACTAGAGAGAACTTGTAACTCTTTTTAGAATATAGAATGTCAAGACTGGAAGGAAGTAGAGAGAACTCAGAACTCTATTAGAATATAGAATATCAGGTCTGGAAGTAACTAGAGAACTCAGAACTCTTAGAATATAGAATGTCATGTCTGGAAGGAATTAGAGAGAACTCAGAACTCTTAGAATATAGAATGTCAATACTGGAAGGAAGTAGAGAGAACTCAGAACTCTTAGAATATAGAATGCCAATACTGGAAGGAACTAGAGAGAACTCAGAACTCTTAGAATATAGGATGTCAATACTGGAAGGAACTAGAGAGAACTCAGAACTCTTTTAGAATATAGAATGTCAGTGGGGCAGCTGTATAGCTCAGTGGATTGAGAGACAGGCCTAGAGATGGGAGGTCCTGGGTTCAAATCTAGCCTCAGACATGTCCCAGCTGTGTGACCTTGGGCAAGTCACTTGACCCCATTGCCTAGCCCTTACCACTCTTCACACAGTAACCAAGCTTTTAACCATTTGTAGCTGAATTTGAATTTGAGTCTTCCTGGCTCTGATTCACTACCTTTGCTCAGAAATCAACTGAGGGTGTTTGTGAGTGTATAGGAAGGGAATAAAAAGAAAAAAAAAGGTAAGGAGGCTCTTTGTAGAGCCTGCCTTCTCCCAGAGTGGATTCCCAAGTTTGCTAAAGCTCTGGGGCTCCACCACAGGGAGCCTCTTCTCTCAATTCTCTAATGACTGTGGTCTCTCTCCTTTGACTGCTGGGTGATAAATACTCAGCTTGGCCAGGGGCTCTACTTGTCAGGTTACCGTTAATGCAAGTTTGCCTGAGGAGGGGGCCACCCTGATTGGAGAATCCTCATCTCCAAGTGTCACTTTCTGCTTTTTTCCAAGCAGGACAACGGGGCAGTGATGAATATTTCTGAGAATAACAAAGCCCTCTGGTGCTGTGCTCTCACAATTCAATAGGCATCTACGTAGCCTGTCAGGGTCTCTTGGTAGTAATTTTGTTTTACTTACCCTATGTCTAGAGAGGCAGGCTGGTGTATTGGATGTAGAACTGGCCTGGAAGGTTCAAGTTCCAATGCTGGGTGACCCCCAGCAAGTCCCTTTGCCTTGATTGCTCAGTCTAAAACCATCAATTGCAAAGGAGGTACAAACCTGCACTGGGAGAGAGGATTTCCTTGCCTGGGAGATTCCTATACTAATGAAATCACAGGTCTGGTCCTTTTCCCTACCTCATGGGTTATTCTTATGTAAAGGTGGAATTGAAACAAATTTTGAAAAAATATTGATTTTTCTTAGTGCCTAATTTCCTCCCTCTATCTCTTCTAGAGAGTCATCCCTTATAATGAATATTATTTTTAAAAAGAGAGAAAAGAAAAAGAGGAAGAAGAGAAAAAAATTAGGGAAATGGATGCATTGCAAACATCTGGCATCATTTGTAATGTTCTATGCCCATAGATTCCTACTTCTGAGAAGGAATAGAAATAGATGAAAGATAGAATTTCATCTATGCTCTTTGTTTTGTTCTCAGAGTAATTTTCTATCCATATTTCTCCATTGAACCCTCCTTTATAATGCAGAAAAATGAAGCAAAACCAACAAAAATGATGCTTTCTGCCACTGTATATAACATTCCATATCCATAGTCCTCCACCTTTTACTGAGAGAAAGAGAAAGGGCTTTATCATGGGTTCTCCAAAGCAAGGACTGGTCTCCCTTGGTTGATTCTTGGTTTTCTCTCCTGAGCTGGGAAAAGCCGCCTTTTTAGATTTCTCTGTCCAGACGTTGCCATCCCCAGTGCTTCCCCAGGAATCGTTTCCGACCTCATGAATTCAGGCTGGCTATGGAGAATGAGATCTAGCAAATTTGCATAGCAAAATTAGAAGTGGCTAATGTATGTTCCTGGAGTAAACTGCTCTTTGTAACTCATAATTTTCTTTGTAATGGGAAATTGCTAGATCAGCTGCTTTGGATTCCCCCCTATTCTCATTAAGCAACACCATCATATCCATGGTTCCTACCATAAAGATTTCTATATGCTATTCTTGTATTTCCCATAGTACACCTGTGATGGGGACTTTTCCCCTTTTACATTAAAAGAAAATGGGAAAAGAATATGTTTCATGCTTCTGACTTTGCTATATATATCCTTTGTTCACATTTCCTTTTGATTGTGTATCTATCCATCTATCTATCTATCTATCTATCTATCTATCTATCTATCTATCTGTCTGTCTGTCTGTCTGTCTGTCTGTCTGTCTGTCTGTCTATCTATCTATGCATCTATGTATCTATCTTTCTATCCATCCTTCTGTCTGTCTGTCTGTCTGTCCGTCTATCTATCTACCTATCTATCTATCTATCTATCTATCTATCTATCTATCTATCTATCTATCTATCTATCTATCTATGCATCCATGTATCTATCTTTCTATCCATCCTTCTGTCTATCTATTTATCTCTCTCTTTCTCTGTCTGTCTGTCTGTCTATCAATCTGTCTATCTTTATTTCTTGCTCATTGTTCTCTTTCTCAAGATGAAAGCCCCTGGAATAAGCTGGAACATCCTTCCTCCCCTGCCCCACTAATTGTCAAACCAAAGACCACCATTGATCCAACCCCCTTCCCTCCAAACCGGCTGGGCTAGAAAGAAGGTGGAGATCAGTTATTCTGTGAAAAAGCAAGTAACTTGGGCTAGAAGCAGAGGCACAGGTCAGGACTGGGTAGGCAGTCCCAGAGAAATGTTACAGGGCTCTGTGTCTTGGCTGTTCTGAGCACTAAACACTGCATCTCTTTGGGCTTGGCTGGGGACTGGGCTCCTTTCTCAAAGCAGCAGAGACCTGGATTGCATGCAGGAGACCTGGTTTGGGAATCACTTTTCTCTTGATTAAAATATCGCCAGGCTTGTCGTTTTTCTCGCCCTTCTTTCCAGCTTTTCAGCCTCAGGACCTTGGGAAATAAGATTTGTGTTAGAAATGAGGCGTTGGTGCCCAGGCTGAGGGTGTCCAGGGGAGCTGGCCCCAGCTTGAAAAGATGGAGAGCAGCAGGGACACAGAATGAAATTATTGCTAAGACAGAGCTTGCATGTAATGATTTAAAAATGAAAGTAAATGTGGAGTTATTGTTCTTTCCTGCGAGGGCTGCCTACCAAGTGAAATTTACCTTCTGTATATCTCTTTATATGAAATACCCTGAGGTTCTATTACCTCCATTACCATGGCATCAAGTTTACTCATTTAATCCTCCCCCACCCTTCTACCACCTCCCAAAGTCATGAGATGCTAAAGTTGTAACTGAATTGTCCTTATCCAGTATAACTTGTAGGAAGGAAGGAAGGAGGGAAAGAAGGAAGGAAGAAGGGAGGGAAAGAAGGAAGGAGGGAAGGAAGGAAGGAAATACAGATTTATTAAGTACCTCTGATGTGTCAGGTACTGGGCTAAGTATTTTATAATTATCTCATTTTTATCTTCTTGATAACCCTGGGTAGTATTGCTATTATTATCCCTATTTTACATCTGAGATTGAAGTAAACAGAAATTAAGGACTTAACCTAGGATTGCATATTTATTAAGAACCTGAGAGAATTTGAATACAAGTCTTCTTTGCTCTAAGCTCAGTGCTTTGTGCCCTTTGGTACCACCTAGCTGCCATTTGTAGCAAGTAAAGCTTTGGACTTGCATGTAGAAAGCTTTGGATTCCAATCCCATTTACTAATTGTGTGATGCTGTGAAAGTCAATTAATCTCTCTGGGCTTCAGTTTCCTCATCTTTAAAGTGGGAAGTCAGACTCAGTGATGCCTTTGGCCCCTTCCATCTTTAACTCTATGGTCTTCTAAAAATGTATTGTGCATCAAACCCAACAGAGGATCATCGAGTCTTTACTTATAAACAGGGATATTCTGGGATTTGCTCCAATGACTCTTGAGAGCTACATATTAATTTTTTAGTGGGGTAGCATTTACCTTGATTTATTATTTTGTGGATTGTGTTGATTTAAGAAAGAGATGTAGAAAATGAAAATGATGTGGATTCATTTAAAAGTATGTTTTGAGTTCCTTCCTTCCCTTCTTATCTCTACTTGTAAACTGTCAGTGACAGGGAACCTTTTTCCTCCTGAGGCAACTTATTCCACTTTGGGACAGATCAAGTTCTTTGGACTTTTTTGCCCTGATTTATCCATTTATTTGCTCATTCATTCATTTAACCAGCATGTTTTAAACATTTACTATGTATCACACACTATATTAAGTGCTGGGATGGGGATGAAGGGAATAAACATTTATTATATATATACTATGTGCCAGGCACTATGCTAAGTGCTTTACAAATATTATATAATTTGAGATTCTTTTGGATATAGTTTTCTCGCTATCCTCAAGGAGTTTAAATTTTATGAGGTAAGTAGGTGGGAGGAGGATAATATGTACAGCTATATAAGGAACAATAAAATATATACACAGTAAATAGAAAGGTGGCACAGTGGATAGAGTGCCAGACTTGGATGAAGGAAGATGAGTTCAAATTTAGCCCAAGACACTAATTGTATGACCCTGGGCAAGTCACTTAGCCCTATTGGCCTCAGTTTTGTCATCTGTGAAATGAGTTGCAGAAGGAAATGACAAACCACTCTTTTATTTGCCAAGAAAATCCCAAATAGGGTCATGAAGAGTCAAGAATGACTGAAATGATTGCACAACAATAGATCCTGGACAAGTCACTTGGTCCTATTGGTCCTCAGTTTTCTCATCTATAAAATGAGCTAGAGAAGGAAAGGGCAAACCATTCCAGTATCTTCTCCAAGAAAATCCCAGATATGGTCATAGAGAATTGGACATGATTGAAAAATGACTGAACAACAACAACAATCTTAGACATCTACTGTGTGCCAGGTACTGAGTTAGATACTGGGAATGTAAAGACAGAAATGAAACTGGTCTTAAGGAGCCTCTATTTTATTGGAGGAGACAAGTAATATGCAAAGTAAACCCAAGACCATTTGGTGGGTAGGATGTGAGAAACTAGAGGAAATCAGGAAAAGTTTCAGGTAGAAAGTGGCGTTGAGATGGAGGTACGGGTGAGATGGAGGTAAGGATGGAGAGCATTCCAGGCACGGGGGAAACCCTAGGCAGAGACATGAAGATGCCTGGCGCCATGTTATTTCACAATCTATAGCAAGGACCAGAAAGACTAGCCTGTATTGGAGAATATGCAAAGGGGATGAGTGTCTAATCAAACTTGGAAAGGAAGGTTGGGGTCACTCTGTGAAGGGCTTTAAAACTAAAACAGAGAAATTTCTATTATGGTCCTAGAGGTGATAGAGAGTCATTGGAATTCATTGAGTAGGGGAATGTAGGAAAGTTACTTTAGCAGTTGAGAGGAAGGTGGATTAAAGAAGGGAGAATCTTGAGCATGTCATACCAATTAGGGGACTATTGGAATCGTCTGGATGAGAGATTGTTGTTGGTCAGTCATGTCTGACTCTTCATGACCCCATCTGGGGTTTTTCTTGACAGAGATACTGGAGTGGTTTGCCATTTCCTTCTCCAGCTCATTTTACTGATAAGGAAACTGAGGCAAAGAGGGTTAAGTGACTTGCCCAGGGTCTCATAGCTACTATGTGTTTGAAGCCAGATTTGAATGCAGGAAGATGAGTCTTCTTGACGCCCAGCCCTGGATTTGCTTTCCTATCATACAGTAAATGGATAAAAAAAAGGCAGAGCCTTTCCTGTTCATGCTCTGATAGGGAGACTTTTACTCATTAACCATGCTCTGAAGTTGGCTTACTCAGACTTCACCAGCCAGCAAAACCCTATGGACGATTGAAGGGTGGGATTCCCGTTGGCCATTCTCTGCTCCCTCCGCTCCCCCCCTTCAGTTCTGTACATATTTACCCAGTTACATTTTCCTTGAGAACTGGAATTCTCTCACCTTTGTCTTTGCATCTCCAGGGCTGTACACAGTGCCTGGCACAGAGTAAATGCTTAATAAAAATGATTATAGAATTAAATTGCAGAAATCCACTATCAAAATAATTGCTAAACTATGCATCCAGCTTTGCCTATGGCCTGAATGCTAAAGTGAAAGGAAATCTCTTTGTTCTTGTTATATATTTCTCTTTTACCGATGCCAAGCAGGTATTGGGGGATGCTTTCCCAGGATGCTGTAAGAGGATTCCAGTTAAACACGCACACGCACAAACACACCCCACCAGAGATGCCCTGATGTGTACAAATCACTTGTGTCTTGGCCAATGCCAACTTCTGTCTTAGCTCGGTGTCTTCATTTCAGCGGCCCCCACTCCAGAGGGGCTGCAAGGAGAGACATAAGAGTTTTGCAGTTTATTAATTTTGCATTTAATAATTAATAGTAAAGTTAATTGATGAATTATTCAATTTTCAGGTAAAATAGGATAATAAATATTCATAACTTATTTTATTAAGGGAATTTCCATTTCCTATGTCATTAAAGCTAGATTAACGAAGGTTGGTTTTAAATGAAGATGGAAAACAATTGTGCTTCAGAATTAATTTACAGTGTTAAGGTCATCGCCTTGTGAGTTCACCCTTTGCCAGGAAGTTAGGGCTCCATTGCTTGGGTGGGTTTATGAGCTCACAAAAATAACTTTGCTATTAGGGTTTTTATAAGTTCTAGCAGTCCATCTACATCTCTTTTGCCCCTTCCAAGTTTTTAAGAACCAACAGAGTGGTGGCAGTTTTAGCCTAAATTGTAGGATCTCTGTCCTTAATTATCTACTTTGAGGATTATCTGTGGCAGTTTTTTAAAACCTTCCCTTCTGCCTTAGAATCAATACTGTGTATTAGTTCCAAGGCAGAGGAGTAGTAAGGGCTGGACAATGAGGATTAAATGACTTGTCCAGGGTCACACAGCTAGGTAAGTGCCTAATGCTAGATTTGAACCCAGGCCCTTCCAACTCTAGACCTGGGACTCTAGCCATTTAGCCACCTAGTTGTTTTTTTTTTTTACTAGGAACTTATTTTTCTCTTTTCCCACTATGCATTTGGTTCTTTGTAAAAATTTGGTGAAGATGTTATACCTGCCCCATTATCCTTGGATATAGATTTGGAAGGTTGTTGATAGATGAGATAATCTAATTTAATTTTCCAAATGTGGAAACTGACTAGTTCCTCTAAACCTTGCAAAATAAGGTCATTATTTTGGTCCAGACCTGAGATTTCATTGGTGCCATTTATAGCTTTTCAGTCTAAGGTTAAGTGGATGGCTGGGGGTCCATCACAGGAGAGATGAGAACCCAAGTGTTCCTGGCTTTAAGGCCAGCTCTCTATTGGTCAGTGTATACGTGAGTCAATCAATATTTATTGAGCAGGTACTACGCTAAGCAACAACATGGTGTTCACCTCTCTGCTATAATAATAATGACAACAATAATCTTATTTCATTAACTATTAGAGTCAGAAGGAATCAGCAAGATCATGTAGTATATAATTCTTTCACACAATAGAGAAGGAAACTGAGCTAGAGGCCAAGACTCCAGATATTTAATTCTGGACTCCCTCTGTGCCAATATCCTAGAGAAAGGGGAAAAGGGGACCCTCAAGAGAAGAAACTCCCTCAAACAATGTAGGTTGGCTCCTTCTTGGCAACTTAGAGTTACCTAGAACATTGAGAAGTTAATGAACTTATCCCAGGATACACAGCTTGTATGTATATGAACAAGACTTGAACCCCAAACCTCCTGGTTTTGAGACCAGCTATCCACTGCAATGTTTTGCTTATTTTTAACCCTTTCAATTAAATAAATAAGTAAATAAATATTCACCCCTCCCCACCAGTAAAGTGACCCATTGGTGAACATTTATAACCTTATGGAGGAAATGAGAATATGTAAAGGAGAGAGCCTCAAGACCATCTTCTTAGAGAATCAGTTGAGGGAATTGGTGATGTTTATCTAGAAGTGAAGCTTCAGAGGAGCCATGATGATGGACTCCAAGTGTCTGAAGGTCTAGTCCATGGAAGGGGATATTAGCCTAGTCCTACCCTAGAGGCAGAATTGGGGGCGGTGGTAGAACATGCATGGAGACATATTTAGGTTTGATGTCAAGAAAACTATTCTATGCATTAGAGAGGTCCCAGAGAGGAATGGGTGGCCAGGTCGGGCCATGGATAGTGTGCTAAGCTTGGAGTCAAGAAGACTCATCTTCATGGCCCTTCATATTTATTAGCTGTGTGACCCTGGGCAAGTCACTTAATGCTATTTTCCTTAGTTTTCTCACCTGCAAAATGAGCTGGAGGAAAAGATGGCAAACCATTCTAGAGTCTTTGCCTGGAATACCCCAAACAGGGTCACAAAGAGTCAGATATAACCGAATAACCTCAACAAAGGATGACCAGCTACTTCCAACCACAGAGGGCTTGTCCTCCCTGGAGGGGTTACAACCAAACGAAGGGGGCTCATTGGACTCTTCCAGTTCCATTCTATGTCACTCACCCCTTTGTAGTCTAGAGTTCAGCCAAGCTAACCCTCCTGCTCTGCACATAAAACATTCCATTCTTGCCCGGGTCTGGGCTGGCCGCGGCGCTCCCCTCCGGCTCGGGTTCCTCTCTGTGAGCAGAAGGTTTCTCTGCATCGCTAAGCATTCATCACAATTTTCCAGGGAAACTTGTTTGCTTGAGAGGAAGTTGATTCCCCCCCCCCCCCAAGCCTTCATTTTTGAGCAGAGCGTTGGATGTCATATCTCATGAACTCACTCTCTCAAAATTATCTCTAATTGGCTTGGAAAGTGGCTTCCAACAGGCAGATGGTTTAATATCTTGCGTTGGTGGGTGTGATCTGACGAGGCATCGCAGCCATCAGGATTAGATTTGGTTTGGGATAGAGGCCTCGTTAATTTGGCGGATAAGGGGTGACTAGATAATATCGCTGAGATATAGATGGAAGTGGTTTCCTGCAGAGCGGTGTTGTGGATGCCACTGGGGATGGAGACAATACCATCAGGGGACCCAGGGACTGTAAGCGGGGGTGAAGAGACAAGGGAGAATAAAATGTGATTCAATAATGTCCAACGTTCTCCAACAAGCTTTTATTGAGCACCTGCTGCGTGCACAAGGCTGTACCGGCTGCCGTGGGGGATACAAAGGAAGTAAAAGACGCAAGACCTAATCTAATTGGGGAGACAAGTCATGCATATATGAAATAACTAGGGAGCTATTTGAAGGGAGTATGAATGGCATGCACAATGGCAGGGAAGGCAAAGCAAAATCAATTGGATTCTCTTGAGTCCATTGTGAGAAAAAAAAAACACACACACACACAATACAGCCCTGCAGCCCATATGAGCGTGGTTGTTCATGGAAAGAAAAAAGACTTGGAAGTGTGATCTTCCTGATTGCTGAGAGAAGAGATGATCATTAAGACTTTGTTAACCCTCCATCCTATAGAAAACTGATAATTTGGTAGGATTTGGAGGAAGTGATTAAAGGATTCCAGAGGCTAATAAATGAAGGAAGATTAAATGGCAGTCCAATACCTCCAAATAGTTATGTCAACTGAAGTTTTATCAGAAGGAGTCGAAGTGTTTTTTTTTTTCATGGACCTGACATTTGTCAGCTCCTTTCTACACACAGTCCTCTATGTCTGGAATGTACCCCATCTTCTCCATGATGTATCCCTAGCCTATTGCAAAGCACATTCCCGGTGCTATCTTCTATTCAAAGTTATATGTACATGTAGGGAACAAATAGAAACTGAGAGAGACAAGGGCAGAAAATAAGAGGAACATAGATTGGGGGCTGGAAAGGATCCTAGAAGCGCCCTAATCCAGTCCTCTCATTTTCCAGATGAAGTCACAGAGACCTAAAGAGGTAAAATATTTCCCTGACATCACAGAGGATTATAGTGTCACAAATTTAGAACTAAGAGCGACCCTAGAGACTCAATCCTCTTCTTTTACAGTGGAGGGAACAGAAGCTCAAGCAATTTGGTCACACAAGTCACAGTATCCCTCCCACTGTGCCAAGAAAGAGGAAATTCTTTAGGGGCAGGTTTTTCCCCCTATCTCCAATGTCTTGAATTGTGCCTTACATAGTAGGTGCTTAACAAAAAGTTGTACTGGGTTGGATTGATCCCTAACTTGTTAGCACTTTTTCTCTAAATTACTTTGATTCTAGTTTTTAAAATGTGGGATACAGGTCTCTTAGAGGGGATGTCTGTGTACATGTAATTATCTCCAACCTCCCTATTGGAATGAATGCTCCTTGAGGACAGAGACTCTTTCTTTCTTTCTTTCTTTCTTTCTTTCTTTCTTTCTTTCTTTCTTTCTTTCTTTCTTTCTTTCTTTCTTTCTTTCTTTCTTTCTTTCTTTCTTTCTTTCTTTCTTTCTTTCTTTCTTTCTTTCTTTCTTTCTTTCTTTCTTTCTTTCTTTCTTTCTTTCTTTCTTTCTTTCTTTCTTTCTTTCTTTCTTTCTTTCTTTCTTTCTTTCTTTCTTTCTCTCTCTCTCTCTCTCTCTCTCTCTCTCTCTCTCTCTCTCTCTCTCTCTCTCTCTCTCTCTCTCTCTCTCTCTCTCTCTCTCTCTCTTTCTCTCTTTCTAAGACTTGATAAGTCTTCGTTGTATTGAACTGAAAAATTTTCCTCCCATTAAAAACTATGTAGAAAGATCATGGGTCTGGAATGGAAAAAGAAAGCTTAGCACCCTGGACAGCATACTGAGTTGACAGAGTAGATATGTGACCTTGGACAAGTCACTTCACCTCTGTGAACCAGTCTGTCAAATAAAGGTGTTAGAATTGATGGCCTTTGAGGTCCTTTTCAGCCCCAGGCTAGTGATTCTAAATGTTAGAGTCAAGTAAACAAAAAGTGGATAATTACTCTTTGGGATTGTAGGGGATACAAACCATCACTTGTGCCTTCAGTGGAGAGTATCTTTCTCACAACCACATCACATAGAGCTTATTCAGGGAATCAAGGGCCATAGACATGAAGCAGGAAAGCCTATAAGATGATATGATGATATGAGGTTCAATACCCTGTTATGAGGTCTAACACTCAGAAGGAGAAAACACTTGGTCTGGGGCAGTCAGGAAAGGATTCATTGTGAAGACAAGGAGGTCTGGTTTGGTCTTAGATAGGCAGAGAGAAAAGGATCCCCATTGAGCCAATGTAGCAATGAAGCTGATTTTTCAGTGCCACCACACATCACTTATTATTTCAAGGATGTTGTGATATTCCAAACAATGTTAATTGCAGAATGCTTGAGTTTTTAAAATATGGTATAAAGGATATTTAGAAGAAAGGTTAGAATATCAACCAAATCCATAGGATATTATATCTTAGAGACCATTTAGTCCTACCATGTCATTTTACAAATGAGAAAATGTAGATTAGAGTGATTAAGTGAGTTGCCCAGGATCACACAGCTATTCATGTCAGAGGTAGAATTTGAACCCAGCTCTCCTGGCTCTAAGACTAACACAGTTTACTAAGCCACACTGCCTCCTACTGTTTGATTTTCCAACATTTCCTCTTTACCTCCCTGCCTCATCCCCAACTCTTGTCAAAGAGACCTGATTTCTTCTTCTCATGTCTTGTTGCCTGTATTGTCCCTCTCACTTCCTTGTCCTTATTACTGGATAGTCCATACTACAAGGTGAATTTTATAAGCTTTATTGATGGGAGGGAAAGGGTAGCACCAAGAAATATCAAATGATAGGTCCCAAAAAAGGTTAGATAGATAGGTTCCAGGTCCCCCAAAGCAAAAAAAGACAACTAAAACTGGTATAGATTGGATGACATCTGGCCTTGTTCTTCAGGTATTATTAATTCATAAAACCTGCAGCTGGGAGTGCTCTTTGGGATCACTGATTCTTGGGCCTAATTTAGCCTCATGGCTCTCCTCCATGCAGTAGAATGCAAACTCCTTGAGAGCAAGGACTGTTTTAGTTTCTGTCTTTGTATCTTCAGTGTCTCCCACAGAATAGATATCTCATAAATGATTGACTGAATTGAACTTTGGGTTGGTGTCAGGGCAGAAAATATTCAGAAGAGTCTACACAGTAGGAAAGGAATGAGTTGAACATCTTTGCATATTTGAGCCTCAATCTGAGAAGTTAAGATTCTCAGATGCAGGGACAGGGAGAGATATCCAAATGTAATTTTGCATGTGTGCCCAGCTCTTCCGAGAATCAGGTTGGTCAGGAAGGAGACAGAGATTCTCTTTTAGAACTCCTAGAATAGTATCTATTTTCCTCTTACCTTCAGATACATTAGATTCACCTCTTCTGCAGATAAATGTCATTTCATGCTCTAAAAATATGTCAATAACTCAGCATCATTTCAATTCAGTCAACATACATGCCTAATATGTGTGAGGTGCTGGGCTAGGAGCTAGGGATTAAAATATGAAAAATGATATAACCCTGGCCCTCAAGGCATTTGCAGTATACTTGGGAGGCAAGGGAAATATCTGCAAGTATTCAGACAAGTATGTTTTTCCTTCCTTCCTTCCTTGCTTGCTTGCTTGCTTCCTTCCTTCCATGTCCTTCCTTCCTTCCTTCCTTCCTTCCATGTCCTTCCTTCCTTCCTTCCTTCCTTCCTTCCTTCCTTCCTTCCTTCCTTCCTTCCTTCCTTCCTTCCTTCCTTCCTTCCTTCCTTCCTTCCTTCCTTCCTTCCTTCCTTCCTCCCTCCCTTCCTCCCTTCCTCCCTTCCTCCCTTCCTCCCTCCCTTCCTCCCTTCCTTCCTTCCTTCCTTCCTTCCTTCCTTCCTTCCTTCCTTCCTTCCTTCCTTCCTTCCTTCCTTCCTTCCTTCCTTCCTTCCTTCCTTCCTTCCTTCCTTCCTTCCTTCCTTCCTTCCTTCCTTCCTTCCTTCCTTCCTTCCTTCCTTCCTCCCTCCCTCCCTCCCTCCCTCCCTTCCTCCCTCCCTTCCTCCCTCCCTCCCTGCCTCCCTCCCTCCCTCCCTTCCTGCCTCCCTCCTTTCCTCCCTCCCTCCTTTCCTCCCTCCCTCCTTTCCTCCCTCCCTTCCTTCCTCCCTCACTTCCTCCCTTCCTTCCTTCCTTCCTTCCTTCCTTCCTTCCTTCCTTCCTTCCTTCCTTCCTTCCTTCCTTCCTTCCTTCCTTCCTTCCTTCCTTCCTTTTCTTTATTCCTTCATTCTTTCTATTGGCTTTAGAATCCGGAAGATCTGGGTTTGAAGTCTCCTGCTGACACACATTGTTTGTGTGGCCAAGTACAAGTCAATCAGTAATTCTCTAACACCAAGCTGTATCTCTATGACAGTGAAGGGAGATATACATCAATGGAGAGAACTTTGGGAGTTCTTTCTATTTATAAAATCACAGGTCACAATAAAAAACAACCTCTTACCCCAGGGCCCACTGATCAATTAGTTTGGTTCTGTTAACATGGGATATACAATACTTTCCCGAGCTTTGGTATTTAACCCTTCATCCTGGTTCCACTGGTATTTCTACTATGTTTTGTATTTTTAAACTTTCTTTCTTTTTTTTTTTTTGCTAAAGTCAAGAGCTTCCATTCAGAAGCAGTTTAATAGGCATCGATTTGCAATGATTTTCAGCCACTGTGGTTCAGGAGAGTTGAAAAGCCAATCATTAATCCTTTCTACATCTCATCCCTTTTGTTTTAAAATGACCTACTGGCTGAATTGTTGCAACAGCCCTGAATGCCTGACCCAGCTCACTTCATTGTCTCTGCTACTTCATTCAAATAAGTTTCCCATGAATTATTCAGCCTAGCTGCAGGTGAGAACAAGGGGACTAAGAGGGCTCCTCGTGTAATATTTAGCTAGTAGCTCTGAAGGATAAAATCATTTTAAGAGACATTTGCTGCACACTTAATAGCAGAATAAAGAAATACTCTTGCATTGAGCCTTTGGGACTTCTTCTCCACAGAAGGATGGAATCCTAGGAGTCCTCTTAACTCCCTTTCTATCCATCAGATTAGGGATGCAGGGCCCCCAATCACATTCCTACAACTAGACAGTCAGCTAACATTTCTTAAGTAGCTACAATGTGCCAGGCACCATGCTAAGCTCTGGGGATATAAAGAAGGAAAAAGACAGTCTCTGCCTTCAAGGAGCTCACAGTCTAATGGCAGAGACAATGTTCAAAGCAATTATATATAGTTATAGGTACATAACTGATAAAGGAAATAATCAACAGAGGGAAGGCCCTGGAATGAAGATGGCTTGGAGGAGACTTTTTATGGAAGGTGGAACTTGTGAGATTTGAAGGAAAGCCAGAGAAGTCAGGAAACAGGAGATGAGGTTTCTTCTTACCCAATTTCAGAGCAGTAGTATATAGGATTTGGGGGGCCCTCAGAATACAGAACGTGGAACCTGGGAGATCCCTTAGGACAGAGAATTATCAGAGTTGAGAGGGTCCTGAAACATAGAATATCTGAGCTGGGAGGAGCCCTAGAACACAGAATGTCAGAATTGGAAGGTGCTGAAAACAGTGTCAGAGCTGTAAAGGACTTGAGAATAAAGAATATTAGAATTGGCAGGGAATGGAGAACATGGAGCTAGAAAGAACTTTCAAATGTTGACTATTGGAACATAGGACAGACCACTGGAGCAGAAAGCAAGATTAGAGCATAGAAAGCCAGGGTTATTGATTAGAACTTTGAATTGGAAAGAAAACATAAAGCAGGGACATCTGAGTTGAAAGGTACTTTAAAAGAAATGAT
The DNA here is from genome assembly GCF_027887165.1 of Monodelphis domestica. Classification (NCBI taxonomy): domain Eukaryota; kingdom Metazoa; phylum Chordata; class Mammalia; order Didelphimorphia; family Didelphidae; genus Monodelphis; species Monodelphis domestica. The sequence goes on along the minus strand of NC_077230.1, from coordinate 404,234,935 downwards.
GTAGGGCTGGCAGGGACTTTAGGATGGGTTCTAACCTTTTTTCTTAAATTATGGACCTTTTTGGCAGCCTGGAGAAGCCTATGGACCCTTCTCAGATTCATGTTTGGTTTTGGTCATAATTGAAAAAAGTGCTAAATTTTAGTTGCATTGATGAAAAGAAGTTTTTTTTCCAAGTTCATTGACCCCCTGAAATCTCTCCATGGACTTCTCAGAGGTTTAACAGATGAAGAAAACAAAACCCAGAGTTTGAGTACCTCCCTCTTGATGAGGAATCCTGTTCTCTTACTATCTACCCCATTAAATAGTCTACCCATTATATCACACTGCCTCTTTCCTGCCTGAGATTCCCCAGTATCAGGAGGTAACAACCTTGTGCTGTTTTTGGCTTTCTGAGTTGGTGTGTGTGTGTGTGTGTGTGTGTGTGTGTGTGTGTGTGTGTGTGTGTGTAGCTATGTTTCTGAGCTGACTGAAGGTGAATTATCATAGCAGAATCTGAGTCCTAGAGCAGAAGAAAACAGGGGTCTTGTTTGATCACTTTGGACTGTTGTAGCATCTGGGGTATCTAAGAGTCTCCAGCAAATTCCTTTCTCCCCAGGATGTTAGGCTGTAGATCTCTTGAGGGCAAGCATGGATTTTCTCATTTTTTCCTTTTTCTTTCTTTTACTTTGCACCCAGATTGCCTAAGCTGGTACTTTGCAAACAGTGGGTACTAGGTGAAGGGTGAAGGCTTCCTGACATAGCTGTGTTCTTCTGCTGATTCATCCTTCTTCATCCTGTCTATAACTCCTAGAGCCATAACCAGGATGGGACAACTGGGGCTTTCCTCCAGAGTATTGAAATTTAGAGGATAATGGTAGTAGCTACTTTTGATTTAGTGGTGTAGAAACTGAGCTTAGCATGTACTTACATGACAAACAACAATAATGAGTTAAAAATATCAATCTGTCAGACTTTCTGCCTCTCCTGGTTTCTCCATGGGGCAAAATCCCAGGATCTTCCATGGACTCCCGAACCCTTCCCAGAACCTTATATACCTGAGTATGTTCTCTTCAACTGAATTTGTCTAAAGAAATTGGTCTCAAGACTCTGAATTGCTAGTTAGAATTCTGACCCCTCTCTTTGTGGACCTCTGCTTGCTCCTATACAGTGGGTATAAAAGCATGAGTAACATTAGTTGTGTTCTTTTCAAAGGAATTTGTTCCTTTTTAACCATTTTCCCCTGTGTTCTTTGCAGGTAGAATAAGCCTTTCTTTCCAAAAGCCAGAGTACAAATCAGAAGTCTTCTCTAACTTCTGGGAACTTAGATTATGTTAGCCCAGACCCCAGGAATCCTTTGGTTGCTAGGATCTTTTCCTTATTCATTCAACTTTCAAAATTCTATTCTTTGCATGAGCCTTGGTGCTGCTCACATGTGTGGGTGGGTGCCATACTTAACTGGACTTTTCTATTGGCTTAGTGCTTCTTCTTTCCTTTTTCTCTCCTCTGCACCCCACTTCCCACCCAATATAAAAAGAATTTATAATTCTTCCAGAACATCATCATCTGTGCCTTTTCTGCTTTGCAAGCCAGCCTCCCACCCCCTACCCCTGTCCCCCATGTAGCTTTGCTTCAGGTTAACCCCAGGAAAATGTAGACTCAGCAAGAAAAATAGCAACTCTCCTAAATGCAACGATAAATTATTCAAGGAACCTCAGTCTAACTTTATTAAGGCTGGAACCATTCTTTTCCATCAATAGCTACAGCCAGAGAAAATGTATACCATTGGGATCTTTCTAAGTCTCCAAGGTAAGCACGTAGGTTCTACTTCTGCTTGTGTGTGAACCCAAGTCTTGAGGTAGATGGAAGTTGCAGTAGTGATGGATTCCTAAATATGTACACGCAGGGACAGGCTAGAGGTCTTGGGTACTCAATAGAATGATGGTAGGGAGGAGAAGTAGGTGGGAAGATTCCTCCTTAGGTCCCTGTTGTTACTCTGCCGACCCTACTGCCCTTGTCTCTCACCCCTCACTCTCAAAAGTCAGGAGTGAGAAAGTTGCCATCAAATTGATGTATGATTCTAGCTGAGGTCTCTTAAGCAAAGCTCTTAATGGGGGGAAGAGGTTGCCATCAATGGCTTTGTCTTAGAGATTTCAAGAGCTTTGATAAAGGAAATTACAAAAAATTAGTAGACAGGACTGAGAGTATTTGGCCTGGAGAAGACTTGGAGGAGAGAGTCAGACATGATAACTCTATTCAAGTATTTGAGGGCTTGTCCCATGAAGAGAGGTTAGGCACGCTCTAACTGGCCCCAATAGGGAGAACTAAGAGCAATGGGTAGAGGTACAACTAGGTGGTACAGTGGATAGACTGATGGACCTAGAGGTGAGAGGACCCGAGTTCAAATGTAGTTTCCTCAATTATAAAATGAGGATCATAATAATATCTATCTCCCAGGGTTATTGTGAGAATCCAATAGGATAATATTTGTAATGTAGCTCATAGTCAGTGCAATTGCTTGTTTAAAGGCAATTTTAAAATTTCCTTTTATTAATTTTTTTTGTTATTCAGGAATCAGGGCCATTCCTCCTGCAACTTTTGGCTAACTGAAATCCTGTCTCTTGTTAATATTAATCTTACCTGACCAAAATCCGAATCATGAAATAAAAGAAGATATTCCTCAGATAGAAACTAAAGTGATTTAGTTATTCTTTAATTCCCCTAGCTAACTGTTGAAAAAAGGATTTCCCTGACACCTAGTATCCTTGGTTATCTTGGTGACATGTAAACATTTCCCTTCCATCAACCTATTTGTCAACCCTCTAAATGCAGTTTAATCTGTAACCTGGTTTAATTTACCTATGGAGTTTTTTATGAAGTTTGTTTCTTTAGGGGATATATGAGATTATTACTATGTTTAACTAAGTTTGTTCAACTTTTATAACATTGAAGGAAGTTTGCTATTATGAATTTACATTAAAAATTTTTTTATAACCTAAGAGGAATGTTGAAGATTGCAGTATGTGAAAGAATTTTACATATTGAGGCTCTGTTTGAACTAAAATATTTCTGTCACTGACATAATTTTTCCTATAATAAAGCTTATTAGAATCCTAATGATTGTTCAGTTTTCTCTGAGGTCTGAACCTATGCTTGAACATAATAATAAAACCTAGGTTTTTACCTCTATAATGTCTGTGTTGTGGTGAATATATTTTGCCAGCAGTTACCTACCATATGAACTCAGAGAGGAGATATTTCTCCCACAACATTAGCTATGATGATGATGCTAATGATGATGTTGCAAGAAGATAAATTTAGACTTGTTATCAGAAAAAACTTCCAAATAATTAGGATTATCCAGAAATGAAATGGGCTATCTGGGGAAGTGTTGCTTCCCCTCGCACTATGAATAACAATTTAGTTCAATAAGCATTTATTGAGCACCTGAGAGGTAATATGGGATGGAGGTGGGGCAAATCAGAAAGTACTGGATTCAAATCCCTCCTCTGGGATTTGAAGTGACCGAACAAATGTCTACCACTGGAATCAAAGGTCCAGTCCAAAGACTTCTGAGACTGTGTGTTAGACACTGGAGATAGAGTGATAAAATAGGACCCTGCAACCCCTTCCAAAAAACCCAAAGAGCCCCAAAACAAAGCCCTTTGCCCTCATGGGGCTTACATGCTATTGGATTGTGTCCTTGATCAAGGAGAGAACGTTTTGTTGGGATTGTTGAGAGGACTGAGGGGTTGGAGAGTTAGGGAGATAAAGGGTTGACTGTGCAGCCTCTAAGATTCCCCTCTAATTTGGGGATTTGGGGATTCTACAGAAGATACTCTTTCTTAGACAAACACCTTTGTATCACAGAGAGCCAAGGAAGCCCATATTTATTCATGGATATTTAACGTTGTAATAAAATTAAAGAGTTTGTGGCATTTTAAATGCTTTACAGATTAATTTATATTCTGGCATAGTAATAAGGGAAGCGGCTTTTTGTCCAAGAGGTGAGATATGCAAAAATAACCTTTAAATTTCTCATAATTAACCTTTAATGATATTCTCTCACTTTAGCTGTATATTTTATGCATCAAAAATGTAACAGACAGAGAAGGCAAGCACAAGTTGCATCTGAATGCCTTGAAAAATGAGCTTCAGCTGAGTGAAAACAAGAGACTTTTGTTGAGGTGGGGTCACCAGGGTGTTTACTATCTGTCCTGTCAGCCAGAGTCTCTGAGCTTCACATAGTGTCTGGCATATAGTTGGTGCTTAATAAATACTAGTTGGGGAACTGACTGATTGACTGATTCACCAGAAGGGAATTGATAAAATAAACAAAGGATTAAAGTTACCTAGTGAAATCAGGAGGAGCAGCTTGGTGGTAAAGTGAATAGAGCATCAGTTCTGGTTCTGAGTTCAAATATGGCCTCAGATACTTACTAGTTGTGTGACTCTAGGCAAGTCACTTACCCCCTAGTTGTCGCAGTTCCTTATCTGTAAAATGAAGACACACTGGAGAAGGAAATGGCAAACTACTCGGTAACTGCCAAGAAAACTCTGTGGACTTTGTCCATGGGGTCATATAGAATTAGACATTATTGAATGCCAAAGTGTAATCAGGTAATTTTATTTATTTGTATTTTTTATTCATTAAGTATTTCTGAAACACCTAGGTGGGAGGGATTCGTTTCATTTTCAGAGCTTTAGAACTACAGTTTGTCACTGCATTGATCAGGCTTCTAAAGTCTTTCTAAGTTGATAATTTTTCCACCCTATAATGTGGCTGTCATTGTGTAAAATGTTCTCCTAGTTCTGCCTACTTCCCTTTGAATCAGTTCATAGAATCCTTACAAGTTTCTTCTGAAACTGTTCATTTTGCTATTTCTTATGGTACAGTATATATTGCATTGAAATAAAATATATTTTAATATTAACATTTAATTTTAATTTAATTTTAAAATTTAATTTTAAAATATCAATTTTTTTCTCTCTCCCACCTCTTTTCTTCCCACTAGAAAACAAAGATAAACAAATTTAAACAAATAAACATAGTCAAGCAAAACAAATTTCTGTCTAGATCAAGTCCAAAAATTGATCTCATTCTGTTTATTAGTCCATTCCTTTCCTCTTTGTCAGGAGGTGGGTAGCATGTTTTATCATCAGTCCTCTGGAATCATGTTTGTTTAATGTGTTGGTTAGAGTTCTTCACCCTTTCCAAATAGTTCATTTTTATGGTGTTGATATTATAGTGTAATGTATTCTCCTGGTTCTGCTTACTTCATTCTGTATCAATTCTTCTAAGTCTTCCCAGTTCTCTCTGAATCAATCTTCATTTCTTATATCACAATAGAATTCCATTTTTTTTCATATATCCTAATTTGTTTAGTTCATTCTCCAGTAGAATGTCCCTACCCTATAGTTTATAATTTTGATTATTATTTTAAAAGCTACTCTAAAAATTTGTGTACCTATGCATGCAAATTTTCCTTTATCTTCTATCCTTTGGGAGTATCAGACTGGGAATAGGTCAAAGGGTATGCCCAGAATAATATGTTTCTGTAACATCCTCCCACCCATTTAATAGATGAGAAAATTGAGTCCTAGGGAAGTTGTGATTTGCTCATGTTTCTGTCACACCCTCCCACCCATTTAATAGATGAGAAAATTGAATCCTAGGGAAGTTGTGATTTGCTCAAAGTCATACAGAAAGTAAATGACAGAGGTAAGATTTGAACTCAGGTCCTCTGAATAAAGAGTCTATGACCTTTCTACTTTATTATGACGTCCCTCAGTTAAGGAATAGATTTCTGGGTAGAAGAGGCCATGCTAGATCTTTCTACTTCCCTATTACCAATTCATCCCCTTATATAATTCTTCTTATTTTAGAATATAAGCTCCTTGAAGGCAGGGACTGTCTCACTTTTTGTATTTGTGTACCTAGAACTTAACAAAGAGCCTGGCACGTATTAAGCATTTAACTGATGCCTTTTCATTCATTTATTCACTATTAACTCCTTATAATCTGATTTCAGTCCTTATTACTTAACTAAGACTGGGCTTTTTGAAGGTGAGCAGTGACCTCCTGATGTCCATAACTGGTGGTCTTTACTCTGTCGACATCCTCCTTGACTTTCCTGGGTCATTTAATACTACCTACCTTCCACCTCTTGAAATGATCTCTTCCTTTGGCTCCTTTCTCCCTTCTCTCTTACCACTCCGTTGCTCGTCCTATCTATTTCCTGGCTGTATCCCTCCTCTGTTCTTCTAAAGGTGCCCTGAGATTAGATGCTTGGCTCTCCTCTCTCTCTCCAAGTTCCCTCACCCACCCTCATAGCCTTGTTATTAAGATGGAGCCCAAACTGATATCTTTGACCTCTTTCCCATTTTCTAGTATTTAATTTACAACTGCCTTTTGGATATTTTAACCTGCCTGTGTCTCAACCCCATCTGAGTCAGAATTTATCATTTTATCCCCCACACAAGCTTCTCCCAATGTCTTTATTCTTGTTAATGGCCAGGACATTTTCTCATTCATGGGTTACAAATGATCTTTAAGTCCTTCCAATTCTTTCTTTTCTATTTCTCTTATATGCATCATTTCTCTTGTTTTTCACCCTCACTTGCTCTCATCCTTGTTCAGGCTCAATACCTTCTTCCTTGGTCCTCTGGTTTCATTCTCCCTTCTTCTAGTCCATGCTGGGCATCCTCTGTTTGGCATTCAAAAACCTCTATCAGCTGATGTCTTCCTACCATTCCAATCTTCTGATGCCTTACACTCCTCTGAACAGTTTGCCACCCCAATGACACTGGTCTCTTTGTTGTTTCTCCAAGGAGACCTTCCATTTCTGGGCTCTGGGCATCTTCTCTGGCTCTCTTCTGTGTCTAGAAAGCTCTCCCTCCTCATCTCCATCTAATGGATTTCCTGGCTTCCATCAAGTCCCAGCTAAAATCCCACCTTCTTTTTTTTAATTTGGAAGATTTTATTTAGTTAATTAATTTAGAATATTTTTCCATGGTGACAAGATTCATATTCTTTCCCTTCACTTCCCCCACCCCCTGTCCCAGAGCTGATGCACAATTCCACTGGGTAAAATCCCACCTCCTACAGGAAGTCTTTCCCATCCCTTGCCCCACTTAATTCTTCTTACATTAATTAATTTATTTGTTTGTTACATTTAAATACTCAGTTAACTTCCTTCCTCTCTCTCCTCCCTTCATTATAGAAGGCATCATTTGACAAAAAGATAGATGAATATATAAAACTATATCATGCTTATTTGTATTTATCAGTTCTTTCTCTGGAGGTGGACATGCACTAGTCACTCTTCAGACTGTATTTCTTTTCTTTTTTTTTTTAAACCCTTACCTTCCATCTTGGAGTCAATACTGTGTATTGGCTCCGAGGCAGAAGAGTGGTAAGGGCTAGGCAATGGGGGTCAAGTGACTTGCCCAGGGTCACACAACTGGGAAGTGTCTGAGGCCAGATTTGAACCTAGGACCTCCCATCTCTAGGCCTGACTCTCAATCCACTGAGTCACCCAGCTGCCCCCTTCAGACCATATTTCTATTGCTATATATAATGTTCTTTTGATTCTCCACTTAATTCTAATGTCTTTTCTCTGTTGATTATTTCCATTTTTGTTTGTATGTATTTTTTGCATGTTGTCTCTCCAGCTAGACTCTGTGTTCCCCAAGAGTGGGGATCATCTTTAACTTTTCTTTGTTATCCTCAGCACTTGCCCAGCACATAATAAATGTTTCATCAATGTTTGTTGACTGACTGATGCCTGACCTTAACAAACGTTTATTGACCAACTGACTAGCCTAAAGGAATTGCTAAAGGGAATGTTTCAGACCCTGGGTGGTGGTGGTGGGGAAGTCTAGGGTCATACAGGACCAAAGATCCAGTCTCAGAGTATATGCACATTTGGTAGGTCTAGAAGAGGAACAAACCAGTGGAAGGGATTAGAGAGACAAAGTCCTCAGAGAGGATAGAGGAGGACATGAATTTTGCTGTATATAATGGTCTACCTTTTTAGCCGGATTCCAGTTGTGGATTTGGGATCCGTATCAGGGAACTGTTTCACATTCCTGGTTGGGTCTAGATGATCTCCTCCCCTAGAGAGGATGAAAGAAGGAAGAAAGGGTGCTGATGTGAAGAGCAGGGGCACCCCTTTGGTTTTCAGTAAACCTTCCTATTACCCCCTATTTAATCCAAATCCAAATCCAAAAGGAAACACATTCTAGAGTTTTCTAGAGTTTTCCAAAGAGTTAATTGATTTTAATTGGGAAAATATAGTCATTAATCAACCCTTCCCCCTCCTTGACAAGCTTCTCATGTCCCCCCTGGGGTGAGGATCTCTGGCTGTAATCAGAGAGCCAGACTTCACATCTTGCCCTCTGCTGCTGCACTGACTGTGTGACCATGAAGGAATCCTCTCCCTGGCCTTCAGCTTCCTCATCTATTAAATGATGAGGTTGGACTCAATGGCCTTTAGGGTCTCTCGCAGCTCAGAATCTAGAGTTCTCCCATCTCTTCCCCCACCCAGAGGTCCGAAGGAGACATGGATCCCCCAAATCCCAAACAGCCAGGCTTTCCTGCCTTGGATTTGAATGAGAAAGGTGCCTTTTGGTCTCCAGCCTCCTCCTAGCTGTGTTCTTATACATTATGTTTGAGATTTTTCATTGTTTAAGAGAATAAAAAAAGCCGGGTCCCAGCGTGTCAGATAAATAGCATTTCATTTACTTTCGCAAACACACACTAAACATCGTAAGTGGTGAATCGAGTTTGGTGGCACCGTACCCATCTGTGTGTCAGGGACACCGGCAGGAGACCTTGATTGAAGGGAACTCGGCATAATGGAGGGCCCACTATTCAGACTTGCTGAATACAAATCCATTTGTATAACAAGATGTGTTTGTCAGGAGAGGAGCTGACTTCGGAAGCTGATTTTTTATGCTGAAGAGCGGAGCGTGGCATGTGTAATGAACAGAGTTTATCTTTGTGGGGAATGAGAAATAATTTGCTAAGCCAGTAGCCTGTGAGCTTTCCCCCCACGTCCCGTCCCCCCCCAGCCTGCCTGCCTTTCGCAATGCTGCCTTTTGCCTCCGTGATCATCCACATCCCTCTCCTTCGCCAAACCCTTAAAGGACCCCTGATGTCAGTTTGGATTTCAGAAATTAGAGAATTAAATGTTTTCTGTTCTCTCCAAAGACTCGCTAGTACTTGAGCTGCTTCATCAGAATTATTCCTGCGCTACCATCTCCCCAGTAGCCAAGCCATCAAGAGCTCGCTGTTGACACTTGAGAAAGGGCTACTTTCCAGGTCCAGCTGTTTCCCGAAGCTGGGACCCAGCTGTGAAGCAAGGGCACAGGAGGTTGGCCAGGCCTCTAAGAGGTAAATGAAAACCAACCTCTGAAGAGAGAACCTTAGAGACACACAATGAGCACTTAACATCCCCACTCCAGGCTACCCACCTCTTCTGGTGCTCTCTCCCCAAATGGTTTAATCCCTAAGAAATATTGACGATCAGCAAAGGCGAGGACGTGGCTTTCCAGAGCCAAATCGGAGGCTGGGAGACTTAAAATCAATGAACCCTTGAACCCAAATATACAAGAACCAAGATGATCTATTCATTCTTGGCGTGAAGCTTCCTCTGCTGCTCTGAAATAAGATGTAGCTCTGTCCACACAGGCAGGGGTTGCCTTGCTCTCATTACGAGTACGTATATATATACATACATAAAACATATATGTGCACATATGTATAGATAGTTAAATTTGCGTGTTACAGTTAAGACCACCCACCCTAGTTTCCAAATAGATATCTCTTGTTGCTTGGAGTAACCATAATTAGAAAGATCCCTTTTTAATTCATGGCATCTTATCTTTAGGAATTTACTATTATGAAATAAAGCTTACTTGAGAAGGGTAGCAATTATTCGGCTATATATTTCCATTTTTTTGTCTCTTTGCAATACACACCCAGAAGGGGTATGGCTGGATCAAAATTTTAATGCTCTTTGGGCATAATTCCAAGTTGCCTTCCAGAATGGTTGGATCAATGGTTGGATCAACAACTCCACCAGCAATGTAGTTATTAAGAAAATGTTTATTAAGCACCAGCTTTGTGCCAGGCACTGTGCTAAGCATTGAAAATACAAAGGTCCTGGCTCTCAAGGAACTCCAAGTCTAGTCAGGGAGACAACCTGGAAATAATCAGGTACAAACAAGCTATGAATAGGATAATTTGGAGATAATCAAAAGAGGGAAGCCACTAGAATTAAGGGAAATTGTGAGAGCCTCTCTGTAGGAAGTGGGATTTTAGTTGGGATTTTAAAGAAACTAGGGAAGGTGGGATGCAGAGATGAGGTGGGAGAATATTTTCTAGGCATAGAGGACAGCCAGGAGTCAAAATATGGAGTGTCTCATTTGTGGAACAGCCAGGAGGCCAGTGTCACTGGATTGATGAGTAAATGTTTGGGAATGAGGTTTAAGAAGAGGGGTGAGGTTGATGGTGGTTGTGTTGGTGGTGTGTGGGTGTAGGTTAAAAAGAGCTTTAAAAGTAAAACCAAAAGTGTTATATTTGATCCTGGAGATAGTAGGGAGCCACTGGAGGTTACTGATTAGGGTGGGGAGGGAGGAGAGTGATGACTAACATCTTAGGAAGATGAGCGGAGGATAGACTGAACTTGGGAGACAAGCCTCAGGTATACGCATAAGCAGCTATTGCAATTGTCCAGGCATGAATGAGGTAATGAAGGCCTGCACCAGAGTTGGGGCTGTGTCAGAAGTAAGAAGGGAGTATTTTTGAGAGATGCTATGATGCTAAAATCAATAGGTGTTGTTACCCGAATAGATATGAGGGTGAGTGTGAGCGAGAGTGAGGGGCCAAGGACGACAGCTAGGTTGGGAGTCTCAGGGACTAGGAAGGATGGTGGTACCCTTGATACTAATAGGAAAGTTAGTAAGAGGGGAATGTTTGAGGAGAAATGAGTTCAGTGTGGGACATGTTGAGTTTAAGCAATTTCTTAGACATTCATTTTGAGATGGTCAATGGCCGGTTGGAGATGCTAATCCAGAGGTCAAGAGAGATATTAGGACTGGAGAAGGAGATTCGAAAATCATCAGTTTAGAGATGATAACTGAATCCATGGGAGATGATTAGAACATTAAGTGAAGCCTGTTATCTACCATTGCATGTGGTGAAAACCAAGATGGTGGAGAGCTTCACGTTCATGCCATATGAATGAATAGCTGAAGTTTACTTGGATGTTTGGTTGGGAGAAGAGAAGACTTGGGAGGAGGACCAAAAGTTGTCTTCAAGTATTTGAGAGATGAACCTTGTTCTGTTTGGTTTCAGAGGATAGAATTGGGCCTCAGTTTTCTCATCTGCAAATGAAGCAATTAGACTAAAAGACTTGAGTCATATCCTATCTCAGACCCTTATGATCTGTGTGACCTTAGACAAATAACTTAAGTTCCCTTTGCCTTAGTTTCCTCACCTGTAAAAGAGAGACAATGATAGCATCTATCTCTCATGATTGTTGTCAGGATAAAATAAGATGGTGTCTGGATTATTAGATATACGTTCTTATGGTATGATCTGGAATAGAGATACCTCAAATTGGAATGGATCACTCTTTGAAGTGATGAGTTCTTTATTATGGGAGGTCTTCAAGTAGAAGCTTCAGGGCCTCTTGCTGTAGATATTCTAAATTAAATTTTACTTTTTTACCAATTATGTGTAATAAGTTTCCACATAAGTTTTCTGAAGTTATATGATCCAAATTGCCTCTCTTCCTCCCTCCTTTCCCTCCCTTCTCCTGGAGCTGGCAAGCAATTAGATCTGAGCTACACATCTATTATCATGAAAACCATATTTCCATGTTGTTCATTTTTGTAAATGAATAATCATATAAGTCCAAAACCCCCAAACAAAAACCCAAATAAACAAGGGAAAAATCGTATGCTTTCATCTGCATTTTGATTCCTTATTGGAGATATTCTAATGGGCATTTTTGGACAAGTACAGCTGAAAATCTGTTCCATTCCTATCCTTCTTGGGTTTTGTGATAAATAGCCTCTTGTGTTTTTGCCATTCAGTTGTGTCTGACTCTTCATGACCCCATGGGTCATAGCTATCCATGGGGCTTTCTGGGCAAGGATACTGGAGTGGTTTGCCATTTGCTTCTCCAGTGGATCTTCAAAGGTTAAGTGACTTGCTCAGGGTCACACAGCTTAGAAGTGTCTGAGGTCAAATTTGAACTCAAATAAAAGCTCCAAATGGGCTACCTTTTATTTTTTCTCTCAGTCTTCTGAACTATCTAGCACAGGGCTAGGTATATAGTACATTCTTCTCACTCAGTACAGGCTAATGAATGAAAGCTGCAAAATTTGGTCCTGAGAGCATAGTATATTGGGCAGGTGATTTCTTAAAAGCCAGGGAAAGTATATAGCCTAGGACATCCAGAAGACAGGAATGTAGAGAGAGGAGTGCACAACCCTTGAGGGGAGGACACAGGAGAGGAGGACAGAAGAGAGCATGAAGGTAAGGAAAAGAACATGTCCCCAGTGGTTGGGGATACTTGAAACCGAGGGATAAAAAAGGAGAAAGCTCTTAGCATCACTGATTTTGAGTTGGAAGGGACCTCAGAGGTTATCTTATTTCCCAGTTGAATAATCTGAAGTCTACTGAGGTAAACTGACTTCCCTGATGATACATAGTAGTGGCAGAGGCTGGATTTGAACCCAGGTCCTCAGACTCCAAATCCAGAGATCTTTCCACAGTATCACACTGCTTTTTTTTCAGGAGTGTGTTGATGATACTTACTACTTGGGAGACATTGATCTAAAACAAGGGCTCCTTACCCTTTTGGTGTCATGGACACCCACTTTGGCAGCCCAGAGAAACTGACGGACCCCCTTCTCCTGAATCATGCTTTTAAACAATGGAAAGAAATGCTAAATTTCACTTAGAGGTTTTTGAAAATGAAGTTGTGATTTTTTTCCAAACAAATTCATGGAGCTCCTAAAAACTATCCATGGACCCCTTAGGGGTCTATGGACCCTAGTTCCAGAGAAGCAATAGATTTAAGGTGCAACATGATAAATATATATTTTTGTAGACAGCCACTGGAGGAATTTGTTTTGCTCGACTATGCATATTTATTATGAGAAATTTGTTTTTCTTTTCTTTTTTCATTTCCCAATGGGGTAAGGGGTAGGAGGCAGACAAATTAGATTTCTGTTAATTAAAAAAAATAGAAGTGGGAGGGTGCTACAGATCTGAAATGTATGTACTTTCAGATGGGATCAGTGTATTTATTAGTTTTGCTGGGTGACAAGAGACCTTTCCAAAATACAAGTAATCTGTAAATGTAATATAAAAACAAAACACATCAATAAAACTTGAAAAAAACAACCCCACAGACCGAACAACTCTGCTTTAGAGGCAGCTCTTGGGTTGGGTGCCCTTCCACCGCAGCCTGTTTTCCTGGGTATGCTAAGGTTTATTTCCCAGGGAGGAACATTGCCATTTATTCAGTGGAGGAGGCTTCAGGAACATCCTCTCTCCCCCATCAGAGAGGGGTCTTCAAGTTCAGTGACAGAGGTATGTCCCTGGGCTGATGCTGGGTTGCTTAATTGGACCGGCCACTTGGTGAGTGATAAGACTTCCCTGTTTCCCCACACCTTGATGTTATCAGGAACGACATTAAAATCTCAGAGCTGGCACTTTTTTGATTAATGTGGGAGATAAAATATCACACGTTTCTGAATGTGATTTACCAAAGAAAAGTAGCCAACCTGGAGGAGAGATGTCAAGGACGGAGCTGTTTGGTAGAAGCTTGGCAGCTTCTGGCAGCTTTTTAAAGTAATGACTGAGATGTCCCCACGCTGAAGAAAGGGCCACTGATTCTGCCAGCATTGTATACTGGCCAGGTACTAGAATCAACCTTGTGAGGGCCTGGTGCCCAAGACTGTCAGAGAAAATAAAGTCATCCTCCAAGGAAAAGTATTCATTCCAGTCCACTCAGCATAGTATATGAATGCCCAAGAGTGCTGTGTATGGCAAAGGGATGCATTTCTGTTCTGGGCACCGTGGTGTGGGGAGGACATTTAAGAAAGCCAGAGAGTCACACTCAGAGAGGAGACTTGAGTCTCCTAGGTGGTCTTGGATAAGTCATCTCACTCTCTGGGTCTCAGCTTCCTCATCTTCTGAATTATGATCCTACAGTATCAGTCTGAATTAGTGGGAGTTGGAGAGAAGTAGACTTGAGGTTATGACAAATTTTCCAACCAACAGAGTTTCCAACCAACCAAGTTGAGTGGGTTACCTGGAGGCAGGGCAGGTAGTGAGTTCTCTTTTACTAGAGGTCTTCAAGCAAAGGCTGGGGTGCCATTGGCCAAGAGGGTTGTAGATGAGATTTTCTTTTGGTTACTTATTGGGCCACAGGCCCCTGAGGTTCCTTCCAATCTCAAGATTTGGGAATTGAGTGTGTCTTCTGGGTTTTGGAGCCCAACAGTCCAGTCAGTCAGTCAACAAGTCCTTTCTCTATATCAGGCACTTTGCAAAAGATAGTGATGCAAAGAAAGGGACAACAACCAGCCAATTTCCCAAAATCTAGTCTCTGCCCTTGAGGAATAGAGCTGGGGAACAATTTACGTGAAAGAAGATAAAGTGATTTTTTTGGGTTGCACAGTGAATAAAGTGCCAGGCCTGGGGTAAGGAAGTCTCATTCATGAATTCAAATCTGGTTTCAGATATTTACTAGCTGTGTGACCCAGAGAAAGTTTCTTAACCCTATTTGCCTCAGTTTCCTCATCTGTAAAATGAACTGGAGAAGGAAATAGCAAACCACTCCAGTATCTTTGCCCAAAAAAACCCAAATGGGGTCATTGAGTGAAACATGACAAACAAACTACCAGATAACAACTGATCTGAGCAGAGTTCAGTAACAGGAGTTGTGAAGAGATGCAAAAGAATAGGGTCAATGGGGCAGTGAAGTTAGGCCTAGAGATGGGACAAAAATGGGATGAGTTCAAATTTGACCTCAGACACTTCCTAGCTGGTTGAGCCTGGGCAAATCACTTAACCCCCATTGCCTAGCCCTTACCCTCTTGGAACCTTGGAACCAATACTTAGTATCGATTTCAAGATGGAAGGTAAAGGTTAAAAATATGGTCAAAGGTTCCTGGTCTTAGGGAACCTACTGAGGTCATCTTGTCCAATGCTTTTATTTCAGAGATGATGAAACAGGAAACCTTTCCCAATCCTTCTTAATTCCAGGGATTTCCCTCTGTTAATTATCTCCTACTTATCTTAGTTCATATGTATTTACTTAGTTCATATTGTACTTAGTTCATATGCATTTGTTTGCATATCATATCTTTCCCATTAGATTGTAAGCTCCTTGACACAGGGATTGATTATCTTTTGTCTCTTTTTTCCCCCCTCAGTTTTAACATAGTGTCTGGCACATAGTAGATGCTAAAGAAATGTTTTTAAAGAATACATGGCCTGCCTTGGATTATAGATTTAGGGCTGGGATGATCTACATCTAGATGGACCTTAGAGGTCATCTAGTCTAACCTGATCATTTTACAAATGATGGAATTGAGGTCCAAAGAAGCAAGGGACTTGCTCAAGGTCATGCAGTAGCAAAGTCTGGACTGGAACCCAGGTCATGGGATCCTAGGAATATAAATTACAAAGCACTTCAAAGACTATCTAACCCCTCAGACACTTCCCAGCTGTGTGACCCTGGGCAAGTCACTTGACCCCCATTGTCTAGCCCTTACCACTCTTCTGCCTTGGAGCCAATACACAGTATTGACTCCAAGATGGAAGGTAAGGGTTTTAAAAAAAAAAAGACTATCTAACCCAACTTTCATTTTACAAATGAGGAAACTGAGTTCCAGAGAGTTTTAAATGATTTAGGATCAACCTTTTACACATTTGGAGCTGGAAGACCTTCTAAGGACATCTAGTCAACTACATTTTATAGATGAAGAAACTAAGGCTCCTGATTTGTTCAAGGCTGCATGAGTAATAAGGGTCAGAAGTGAGATTTGAATCCAGACTCTCTAATTCTAGAATCAGTTTCCATTAAATTATTGGATTCAGATGTAAAAGAGATGTTAGGGATCAGATAATCCAGCTTTCTCATTTTACAGAGGAAGAAAAACGTGTAGACAAGGGAGTCACCCAAAATCATGTAGGTAGTTAGAGGCAGAACCAGAATTTAAACCCGTTTCTGACATCAAATCTAAGGTGCTTTTCACTCAGCAACAAAGGACACATATCTTGTACTTAAGGACTTTATATTGGAGTGAAAGACCTTTCTGGTCCAGGATTGATTATTCAGATTATGCAGTGCAAGTACAAGTAATGGAAGCAGGGAGAATCTAAATGTAGTTCCCTCTGTTACATGGTCAGGGAAATGTGCCGGTTAATCACATGCTCAACAAGAGAGCATTTCTGTACCTACCAGAAGAGTGGAAAGAACATTTTCTGAGCCAACTATTCTGGAGAACAATTTGGAGTCATGCCCAAAGGGCTATAAAACTGTGCAAACCCTTTGACCCAACGATACCACTGCTAGGACTGTATCCCAAACAGATCAAAGAAAAGAGAAAAGAATCTTGATTTTCCAAAATATGTGGAGCAGCTCTTTTTGTGGTGGCAAAGAATTGGAAAACGAGAAGATGCCCATCATTTGGGAAGCATGTGTTCTAAGTTCTGGAGCCAACAAATCAGCCAGTCAGTCAACAAGTCCTTTCTCTATATCAGCCATTATGCTAAGAGCTAGAGATACAAAGAAAAGGGACACTAAACAGCTAATCCCTGAAAACCCTCTGAACAAGTTGTGGGATAGATAATTATGAAGGAATGTTCTTGTGCTATAAGAAACGATGAGCAGGATGCCTTCAGAAAAGCCTAAGAAGACTTCTTTGAACTGAAACACAGTGGAATGAGCAGAACAAGGAGGACACTGTACACAATGATAGCAATTAATTGTGAATGACTTAGCTACTCCCAGCAATACAATGATCCAAGAGAATTCTGAAGGACTTAGGATGTAAGAAGAAAAAAAAACTGATGGAATCTCAATGCAGATTGAAGTATACTTTTAAAACTTTCTTTAATAAGTGGTTGTCTTTTTTTTTTTTTGGTCTGTGCTTTCTTTTAAAACAGGGCTAATGTGGAAATATTTTGCACGACACATATATAACCTATATCAAATTGCTTACCTTCTCAAGGAAAGGGGAAAGGAGGGAGAAAATTTGGAACTCAAAAATTTTTATGAAGAATATTAAAATATTTTGTTTATATGTAATTGTGAAAATAATAAAATAAAAATTTGGGGGAATAAAAGAACACTGAACCCAGTTCTGACAATTATAAGCACTGTGACTCTGAGCAAGACTATTAAGATTGCTAAGCCTTAGTTTTCCTCAGCTGCAAGATGGGAGATAATAATACCTATTCCACTTATTGCAATGGAGTTGTTTTGAGAAAATAAGTGTGTTAACCTGACAGTTTTCCACAGCATCATCCTGTAAGGATCATAACAGGGAGTGACATTATCAAATTAAAAAAAATACATTTGACATTAAAACTTTCCTGGTCATTTTGTGGCTTCTGATTTGGAAGACCCCAGAGGCTTTCTCAGGGGAGCAGGTTCATAATTCTGCTGAAAGGTTGGTGAAGAATGAAAAGACCAACTGATTGGGAGTTGGTGAGCCCAGCTTTATGGTCCCTCAGGGTTCAGGGATATCATGTAGGATTCTGGCCCTTTACCTTCATCACAGTACCTATTGCTAGGGAACACAGCATATTTTGGATGGCCGTACAAAGTAACTTCATACCCTACAGAAGGTTTAAAATACCCAGATGCCAAGTAGGAGAAAACACTCAGTTTAGGGTATGGCCTGGAGCAGTGAGGGATGGTGGAAAGGGTACTCACTCTGTGGAATCCAGGGAAGCCAAGAAATGGGGATGAGGAGGAAGCATCAGTCCATGGTCAGGAAATGAAGCATTGGGTGCAAAGACCAATAGGTTGGTTTCTTCCCACCCTGGTGAACTTCACATTTTTTAAAATATTGATTTGTCCTTTCTCCTGGCATGAGATTAATGTGGAAGTCCTCCAGATAGCCTTCTTCCTCACCTCACAGGTTCTCAGAGTCCTGATACTTAATCTTTGTCTCTGGCATCAGTTCAGTCTGAGGAGAAAGTGTCCAAGGTGTTTACACCAAGGCTTCATGGTTATACTTTGGTTTTAAACAAAGGACAGCTGCCACTCACATTGATAACTTAAAGCTTTTTTTCAAAGGGGTAAGGAATAGCCCTAGGGGCAGCTAGATAGCATAGTGGATAAAGCATCAGGCTTGGAATCAGGAGGTTCTGGGTTCAAATCAGGTCTCTGATACTTCCTCGCTGTGTGATCCTGGACAAGTCACTTAACCACTATTGCCTAGCTCCTACTGCTCTTATGACTTGGAACAGACACTTAATATTGATTCTAAGTCAGAAGGTAAGGGTTTAAAAATTGCCTACTATGTATGAGGCACTGATGATAAAAGACAAAAATGAAATAGTCTTTGCCCTCAAGAAGCTTACAATCAAAATTGGAAAACAGAACATGGAGAACCAAGACTTGAGAGGGATTCCATGCTTTAGTGCCTAAGGGAAAAGTCTTAGCTCCTCAACAGAAGCAGTAAGTCCTTTTTGGATGGGACCCAGGATCCTCTTGGAGGAGCCAGGCCTGTTTTGACAAACCCCAGATTGACGAGGAGCTGTTTTCAGTAGGACTGATATTGTGTTATGGAAATGCCCCTGTTATCCTTTTGGTTTCCCCAGGCTGAGCAACATGACAAGGAAGGTCCCCTTGGTATACTCAGGAAAGAGCTGGCTGAAAAGAATCCTGGTGATTGGCAATGGACCCGTTCCAATTCTTCTCCCCTGCTGGGATGCAAGTTAGTTGGGGGGATGTGAGCTCATTCCAGATATCTCTGGTCTGGAGAGACTTTTGTCTTTATGTCAGGATTTTTTCAGGGTGAAGGAATGGACACAGCCTCTTACAGATTCTCTAACCACCTCCACCCCACTTCTCATTCAAGTCAAGTCCCTGGTCTCTCATTGAAGCTCTCCAGCTCAGTTAAGAGTGGACATTGGCACAGGGAAATATGTAGATTTTCCTAAATTGTGAGCTGTTCCGAGTTGGAAGAGCCCTTAAAACCACAGTCTGTTATGGGAGGTCCTAGGTTCAAATCTGACCTCAGATACTTCCCAGCTGTGTGACCCTGGGCAAGTCACTTAACCCTCTTTGCCTATCCCTGGCCACTCTTCTGCCTTGGAGCCAATACACAGTATTGATTCCAAGATGAACGGTAAGTGTTTTAAAAAAAACACAGTCTGTTAGAACTGGGAAGAACCTCAGGACATAGGTCAAAGAACTGGGAGGCCTTGGAATATTGTGGCAGAGGGAAAAGGATGCCTGAACATAGATATGCAGTTTTATAAGAGAGATCATAGAACAACAAAATATGAAACCTCAAAGGCCTTTTAGTTCAACTTCTTTGAAAGAATCTTTTCTTCAATACCTCTAATAAGTGGTCAGCGATTCTTACGTTGGACTATAAGGTCCCTGAGGGCAGGGGCTATTTTTTTCAATCCTTGGATTTCCAGTGCTTAACCCAGGGTCTGGCACATAGTAGGTACTTAAAAGATGTTTAGTTATAATGATCAACTACTAAAACTCTGCTTGAGTCTAAAGATGGGAGGTTCTGGGTTCAAATCTGATCTCAGACACTTAGCTGGATGACCCTGGGCAAGTCACTTAACCATCATTGCCCAGCCCTTACTGCTCTTATGCCTTGGAAATAATCAATACAGGGTGTTGATTCCAAGGAAGATATGGGTTAAAAACTGGCTCTGCTTGAATATACCCAGTGGCAGTGGGTGAGTGAGAGGTAGTCCATTCTACTTTTGGACAATTCTAATAGATAGCAATGATTTCCTTATATTGCGTTAAAACTGATCTTTATGTAACTTTTACTGAAGAGGTTTTAGAACATTGAACACTGGAGTCGAAAGTGGCTCTTAAAGATCATCTAGCCAATCACTCTGATTTTACAGATGAGGAAACTGAGCTCCAATGAAAGGAAATTACTTGTCTAAGGCCATACAATAAGTAAATGGTCAGAATTAGTGATGTGAGTACCCCCCTTCCTCACCCTCTGGTTCGCAGTGCCTTCTTTTCACTGTATATTCCAGTCTCCCAAGTCTAAGCATGATTTCTGAGTCCAGGGTCAGCCAGAGTTTTTGGAAGAATCTTGATAAACTATGATCTATGAACTTTATAGATAACAGAAGGGAGAGAACATGGCACTTGGAAGTCAGGTTCATATCCAAGTTCTACCTATCTCATACATGGTACAGGGAAAGGGGGCGCAGTTATGGGAGGCAGGATTGAGACCTGGATTCCAATTCATCCTCTGGCAATTACTACCTGGGTGATTGGGAACAAGTAATTTCATCTTTCTCAGCCTCAGTTTCCTCATCTATAAAATGAGGACCTTGGGCTAAATGGCCTTTGAGGTCCTTTTCCGTTCTAGGTCTACGAGCCTATGATCAGTTTCTTCTTTTGCAAAAAGGCAGGGAGGAGTTTTGAACAAGAGGATCTCTAAAGTGCCTTCCTGATCTAACATTCTAGTATAAATAATGTATAATTGAATACATTTATAATAGATAACAAATTATACTATAACATTTAATTAAATGTCTAATAGAACGTTAGCTATATAATAATCTTTATATAGCTCTTTGATTTGTAATATGTAATTATAAGTTTACAGTTAATATTATATAATATGATTATATCTATCTATATATGCACATATGTATATATATATTCATCTATCCATCTCTCTAGCCATCTCCCTATCGCTGTCTATTCATCCCTCTCTCCACAAATATCTATTCATCTATCTATCCATCCTCTCTATCCATCCTCTCTATCCATCCTCTCTATCTATCTATCTATCTATCTATCTATCTATCTATCTATCTATCTGTCTGTCTGTCTGTCTGTCTGTCTGTCTGTATCTGTCTATCTGCCCATCCATCTATCATCCACCTACCCCTCTTATCCTTATCTATCCATCCATCATCTATCTAGCCTTCTTTCTAACCATACATAACCATACATATCTATTCAACTATCTCTCTGTTCATTCCTCTATCTATCCATCCTTCTATCTGTCCCTCTCTATCTATCCTTCTATTTATTCATTCATCTGTCTATTCATCTATCCATCCTTCTTTCCATCCATCTCTCTCCCTTCCTCCCCCACTCCCTCTCCCCCACCATTTCTTTCTCTCTGTCTCTCTCTGTCTATGTCTCTGTCTCTCTGTCTCTCTCTGTCTCTGTTTCTGTCTCTGTCTCTGTCTCTGTCTCTGTCTCTCTCTCTCTCTCTCTGTGTCTCTGTCTCTGTCTCTGTCTCTGTCTCTGTCTCTGTCTCTCTCTCTCTGTGTCTCTGTCTCTGTCTCTGTCTCTGTCTCTGTCTCTCTCTCTCTGTCTCCCTCTGTCTCCCTCTCCCTCTCCCTCTCCCTCCCTCCTCATCTGCCTGCCCGCCCATCTGTCTGATTAAAACAAGTTCCCTCAAAGGTCTTCAGGCAAAATAAAAGAGGGGCAACAATCTTCACCAGTTCTGTGAAAACCTTTGTGATTCCATTGAACCATTGGTTATGTGTTTTCAGGGGCCCTTAGCTAAACTTTGACCAAATTGTGAGGCTGAACAAATTTGTCTTCACTTTCCTCCCTGGACAAGTCTCTGCCTTAGTTTTTCCTCATCTATGATTCACCTTCACAGGATTGCTGAATGGATAGAGGGCTGGCATTGGAGTCAGGAAGACCCAAATTAAAATCTTGATTTAAACATTTAAGAGTCACATAACCCTAGGCAAGTCACTTAAATTTTTTGTCTCAATTTTCTCATCAGTAGAAATGAAAACAATAGTACCTACCTCCTGGGGTTGACAGGATCAAATGAGATATTCTTTGTTAAATGCTTTGAAAACTTTGAAGGACTCATCATTATTATTGTAAGACAATATATAAAGTGTTTTGCCTATGGTAAGTGCTACATGTTACTGATTTTTATGAGATAACAAACATAAAAGTCTTTGAAGATCTTAAAGCACCATGTAAATGCTATCTATTTTTATTATTCTTTTTATTATTAAAAATAAATGTAAAGTACCTCACTAATCTTGAAGCATTATTTAAATGTCAATTATAATCATTATTATTATTATTAAAAATTCTAGCTTCTGGTGCCCTTGTTAGTTGTTTTTCAACCATGTCCAACTCTTCTTCAAGGTCCCATTTAGGGTTTTCTTGGAGTGATTTGCCATTTCCTTCTCCAGCTCATTTTACAGATAAGGAACTGAGGCAGACATGGTTAAGTGACTTGTCCAGGTTCACACAGTTAGTAAGTGTCTGAGGTCAGATTTGAATTCATGAATGAATATTCCTGACTTCAGGTCTGGTGCTCTATCCACTGCGCCACCAAGGTACCTTCTCTGGTCTATAATTGATCATAATAAACAGAGTAGACCTCAGTAAATGCTTGAGGAATGAAAGGATGGGCAGTGCGATAGAAACTTTTGGCTGCTCCTCATAGGAATATTTGAAGTTTAAAGGGGGTTCATGTAAGAGGGAAATAATTTGCATATTATGAAGTCTGAATGGTGGTATTTCAGGCGTCCTGAGAGTCAATGGAGGGAGGCGGGCTCTCTGGTACCTTGCTAGTTGCATCAAATCAGCAGGCATCTCTAAAGACTGCTCTTATCTCCATCACAGCTAATAATGATGCTACACAGTGAAATACAACCAGGTGGTAATGAGCAGAGATTCACATCCTCCCCCACCATCTTGTCCATTGCTAACCGAAGACATGTGCAGAGACTCCAGAGAATGAGCGCACATCTCAGATTTTTATTCAATTTCCCAAAGTAGTTATTTTATCCACCTGTGCAGCCATTCATAGGACATTAAATATAAAAGAAAAGCAGGATTTTGACAGGTTCCAGGCAAAGCAACTGTTTTTCTATCTTGAACATCAAAAAAAGATCAAGATGGTGATAGTAATAATAGAAACAAATTGTACTGGAGGTTAAGAATAGTCAAAGATCAAGCTAAGTAACTCAGCTTGGAGAGCAATGCTCTTACTAGATGTTGCCACGCCAAATACTCAAGACTTCCAACCTCCATGGAATGAAAAGCTCTTGAAATCCAGACACCAAGCAGAATTCAAAACCATGTGGGAACAGGAAGACATCTCCCTCTAGACTCCCCATCTTCCCATCTGCTTCTAGAGATTTTCCCAAGAGGCTATAGAAGATGAGCAGCTATCCCCAAACTTTTATCCAATTACAAAAAAATTCCATTTGTTTTATCCACATAAACCTTGTGCCCAAAAGAAAGACAGCAGGTTAGAGATTTGTCTCACTGACACATTGTCATTTTTTAAAATCCTTACCTTGTGTCTTAGAAGCAATACTAAGTATCAGTTCCAAGACAAAGAGTAGAAAGGAATAGGCAATTGGAGTTAAGTGATCTGCTCAATGTCACAAATTAGGATGTATCCGAGGCTACATTTGAACTCATGATCTTCAGTCTTCAGGTCTGGAGCTCTGTCCACTGAGTTACACTATTCAAGCTTTGTGGAATGTAAAGACGAGGACAAAAATACAGTAATAACACATTTGAAGCTTAGCATGGTACCAGGCACATAGTGGGGGCTTTAATAAATGCTTGTGGACTGACTGGTTGCCTGGAAGAGACCTCAGAGTTTATTTAATGCAGGACACTCATATTTTGGAGAAGGAACTTGCAGCTCCTGAGAGTGGAAGAGATATGCCCAAGATCACACAGTTAATAAGGCATGGAGCTGGGCTTGGATCCCAGGGCTGCTGACTCCAAGTTCAGGGCTCTTCCTACCATGCTGGTTCACCTTGCCTACAAAGATCACCACTTGATTCTGGAGACCATTTGTTGGTTTACAGAACCCTTTCCATGTAGTAGTTAGAAGCAGCTATTTGAATAGTGGATAGAACCCTGGGCCTTCAGTTTCAGAGATATGGTTTCAAATTGAGCCTCTAACAGTTAATAGCTATGTGACCCTGGGCAAGTCACTTCACTTCTGTCTGTCTCAGTTTCCTTAACTATAAAATCTGAATAATAATCACAAATACATACGACTGTTGTGAGGAACAAATGAGATGCTATTTTTAAAAAGTGATTAGCACTGGGTCTGGCATATAGTAGGTGCTATATAAACATTTATTTAGGTGGTATATAAATGCTTATTCTTTTCCCATTCTCTGTTTACTTATCTAGGTTCTTGCTGCATCTCCCCAGGAGAATGGAAGTTCCTTGAGAGCAGCAACTGGTTGGTTTTGTCTGTGTGTTCCCAGAATGTAGACCATAGAATAAATCTCATTTGATTCTTATAGCAATTACATTGATATATTATGGCTATCATCAATGCCCATTTTACAGATGAGAAAACTCAGTCAGCCAGCTAAATCACTGGTCCACAGTGGAGGAATCTTATGTGCTTGTTTATCTGCATAGCTTCCCTTTCCAGCCAAAACCATCATCTCAAGATCTAATTAAGATCCTACCTGGGCAGGACCCTGAGCTGGGGATAGTTTGGACTCAAGTTTGTACAGTCTCTGCCCTTGGAGTTCCAAGGCAGACTCACTGTTTGAGGCAAGGGCATAAAGGGACAAAGGGACAACAGATATTAGGAAGCTCCAAGTGCCTATTTAACTAGGTATAGCTGTGTATGAACATGGAGTCAGGAAGACCTGGATTCAAATCTAGCCTCAGAACTTGCTAACTGTATAATCCTGGGGCTGCTAAGATCGTAGAATATCATTGATGGAAGGGACATAGAATGTCAGAATTGAGGAGAACCTTAGAAAAAAGAATATCAGAATTGTCATATAGTGGATGCTTAATGATGTAGGCTTATTCCTTCCTTCCTTCCTTTCCTTCCTTTCCTTCCTTCCTTTCCTTCCTTCCTTCCTTCCTTCCTTCCTTCCTTCCTTCCTTCCTTCCTTCCTTCCTTCCTTCCTTCCTTCCTTCCTTCCTTCCTTCCTTCCTTCCTTCCTTCCTTCCTTCCTTCCTTCCTTCCTTCCTTCCTTCCTTCCTTCCTCCCTCCCTCCCTCCCTCCCTCCCTCCTTCCTTTCTTCCTTTCTCTTTCTTTCTTTCTTTCTTTCTTTCTTTCTTTCTTTCTTTCTTTCTTTCTTTCTTTCTTTCTTTCTTTCTTTCTTTCTTTCTTTCTTTCTTTCTTTCTTTCTTTCTTTCTTTCTTTCTTTCTTTCTTTCTTTCTTTCTTTCTTTCTTTCTTTCTTTCTTTCTTTCTTTCTTTCTTTCTTTCTTTCTTTCTTTCTTTCTTTCTTTCTTTCTTCCTTTCTTTTCTTCCTTTCTTCCTTTCTTCCTTTCTCCCTCCCTCCCTTCCTCCTTCCTCCCTCCCTCTTTTCCTCTTTCTTTCTTTCTTTCTTTCTTTCTTTCTTTCTTTCTTTCTTTCTTTCTTTCTTTCTTTCTTTCTTTCTTTCTTTCTTTCTTTCTTTCTTTCTTTCTTTCTTTCTTTCTTTCTTTCTTTCTTTCTTTCTTTCTTTCTTTCTTTCTTTCTTTCTTTCTTTCATGGCTTAGAATTGCACTGAGACTGTTGGAGCATTCTGTATATAGCTATATCCACGTCACTCTCCCTTGGACACAATCCTGTTTGTTCATGTCCTACCCTCTGAGGCCACTCACTCCTAGGGCAGCCTTGGGAGAGGCTGAGCACACTGATGGGTTGACATACTGGCCAGGTTTCAGGGCAGAGGTTGGGGGGGGGCAGATGGTGCTTTTTCTCCTTGTTTCCCCTGGAAGCCCAGTGTTCCTGATGATCCAGAGACTATGGTTAGGGTATGGGTGTGAGTCTTTACCTGCATTAGGTTGTTTCTTCTCCTGAGGCAGGCTGTCCTGCCCTCCCCTCCCCTTTCCCCAATGCCATGCAGGTATTCTTCTGGCCCTGAGTTGGCTGGAACACATTCCTGGCCTCTGTTCCTGACAGCTAATGAAACAGAGCGGTGTCTAATTATGAACTTTGCAAACTTGAAAGGTTAAATAATGGATTTTGTGATCCTGGAGCTCTTCCCTGGATAGGATGATAAGATGTCAATTGGAAAAATTTAAATATTGATGAATTTTTAACTTTTGTATTGATTGGGCAGTGACATATTTTGAATAATGATCCCCATTAAAAATACAAGGGTTCCTATCGATTATGCAGTATCTGGCTATATTAAAATAATTGAATAATACTTAGGATTTTGCATGTTTAAAAAATTTGATCCCATTTTAAATGGTTAAAGCTTCCTGTACTTAGCTAGCTTCTGTGTTTCCTTTCAGGCCTCAGGAGCTTCCATGGCTTAGCTGAAAACTAAGGGGGCATTCTTGGACTTTGGGAGACAAATTACCCAATGTTTCCTTTAAAATTGCTATCAGCAAAGTGTGTTGGTATTCTGGGTAGCCAGATGACTCGGGGGACCCCAGCAAAATTCTCTCTTGTCCAGATTTTCTAGAAAGAATAGTATAAAGAGAGTGCTCAATTTGGAGTCAGAGGACCTGGGTTCAAATCCCAGCTTTGACACTTACTGCTCTGTGTGACCTTGGAGAAATTATTTGTTTCCTTATCTCAAAAATGAGGGAGTTGGGGGGCAGCTTGGTAGCACAGTGGATTGAGAACCAGTCCTAGAGACGGGAGGTCCTAGGTTCAAATCTGGCTTCAGCCACTTCCCAGCTGTGTGACCCTGGGCAAGTCACTTGACCCCCATTGCCTAGCCATTACCACTCTTCTGCCTTGGAGCCAATACACAGTATTGACTCCAAGACGGAAGGTAAGGGTTTTAAAAAAAATAAATAAAAAAAATGAGGGAGTTAACTTGAATGGTTGCTGAGTTTCTTCTAGGTTTAAATCCCATCATCCTTTGGTCCCATGGATAGTGAAAATTCCCTCTTCTAGGAGGGGTTTAAGGTTTGTTGTTGTTTTTTTTATTTTGGCATGGGGAGAAGACAGCAGTAGTGTTATGTGCCCTTGTGGGTTTGGGCAAAACAGTTTTCAATTGCATGAGACTTGGCTACTTGAGTTTACTTTAAAAGGCAGAACTTCTGAGCCAGAAGGGAAGGAGAGGAAAATAATAAGCAGTTATTATGCACTTATTTTATATCAGGCATTGTGCTAAGCACTTTACAGATATTATCTTGTTTGATTCGAACAACAGTCCTGTGAGTTGGGTGCTATTACAATCCCCATTTTACAGTTAAGAAAACTGAGGCAGAAAGAGTTAAGAGACTTGCCTAGGTTAGCGTCCAAAGCTGGATTTGAACTTAGGTCTTCCTGAGTCCAGGGTTCTGTAAAGATTAAAATTAACATCGAATACTCCAAGTATCATACTTAATTATATTTATTAAATATTTAACTTGAAAGTAAAGGGAAAGTAAAGCTAGGAAAAACCGAGAGAGCTTTCCCCAGCCTCCACGTGGATCCAGAGAGAGCACCAGGGCAGCCAGAATGGAATCTAAAACCCCCCAACCACATCATTGAGGCATGTACAGTAAAGGGAAAAGGGAATTGTGGGAAACGTAGTCCAAAGTTTCTGATTAATACAGTTCTGTTCATCCCATCACCTAGCTTCAGGGACTGACCTTAGGCCATACACTGCCATTTTAGTTTCTAAGGTCCCATTGAACCCACAGATAAAATTCCCATCTTGATGGTTCCTTGGCGTATCTAGATATTGTCTTATCCTCTTCCTACCTCAAAGATCAAGCCATTTCTTCTACTGACAATATAGATTGCAAGCCCTCCCTGTCTTAGTGAATTGTCTTCCAGAGTTGTCAGTTCAGAGTTCAGCACCTGGGGGCCACCTTTTCAGGGATGAGCTTCTGCACATTCTGCTAGCTGCTCAGCTACTCCTCGGATGGACGGCAGACAAACTGCCTATCCCTAGGGCCATGTTTGAAGCCCTTCCATCTTCGTAGGACTGCCAAGGTTGTGCTCTGCTGACACCACCATCAAGCAGCTGGTGTCACCTTCATGCTGTGATCAATCTCTCTTTCCTCTGTCCTTGTACTGACTACGACTTCCTGATAACAGAACAGAACAACAATAAAAAGGCCCAAACCGCCAACCCAACTCCATTCCATTTCATTCTTTCATTTATCCAGAAAACTTTTTATTCAATGCTTTTTGACCACAGAGCTGTGTGTTGGCCCCTGAGGGAGATACAAAGCTTAGAGAATAGGCAGTTCTGAGTTCTTGTGAAACTTATTGTCAAGTAGACAAAAAGTATAGATAGCCATGTGATTCTCATGAGAAAAGAGGGTTGATCAGGGCAGAACTTTTGAAAACAAAGGAAGGAATAGAGTCAAGGGTGGCAAGGGGAAGGCTCGTGCTGGTAAGTAGCGCCTCCAATCGAATTTATGAGTGGTAGAGCCAAGGTCCAAAGCTAGATCCTCTGATTAGAAAGAGTAATGATTGTGGAGTCAGAAGGTCTCTGTTTAAACCTGCCTCTGATACTTCCTATCCAGATAGGCTTAGGCTACTCAGCCTCAGTTTCCTCATCTATAAATTGGGTTGCCTCTAAGGTCCCTTCCAGCTCCAGAGCTATGGTTTTCATCACCTTTCCTACTGCCATATCTTTTCTTTATTATTTGTATGTAAATCTAAATTTGTGCAACAAGCTAGTCCACTTTTATGTTCCGTGTGTCTCTCTGATGCATTCTGGTTAAATGGCGATATACCATGATCAATGAAAAGTTCATTAAGTGTGTCAGTGTGGTGTGGGGCTCAGATCTTGGTTCTGTGTGAACATGGGCAAATATTTGTCCTTGCTGAGCCTCAGTTCCTTCATTTATAAAATGGAGATAATAATGCCCACCCTGCCCACCTCATAGAGTGGTTCTAAAGAAGGCACATTGTAAACTTCTACATGCTGTATAATGTGAGTTTTAAAAAAAATCTTTTGGAATGACATAAAGTATTGGCGAAATCCAAAGGTGGACAGTTGTTCCTGAGAAAGGAGTTCCGGCAAGGTTCTGGAGCAGAGCTGACATTTAATCTGAGCTTTATAGGAATAAAAAGCAGTATGGTATAATGGATAGGCAGTCAGTCTTGGAGCCACGGAAACCTACCTGGGTTCAAATCCTGCCTTTGATGCATGCAAACTGGGTGAACCTAAGTTGCTAAATTCTCAGTGTCATAGGCAGCTCTCTAAGATTATAAATTGCAGAGAGGATGCTAATCTGCATTGCTAGTAAGGATTTCTTCATCTGGGAGTTCCTTATATCAAGGAAAACAAGTCTATTTCCTTTCCTTATCCTTTAAAGTGAGGTTTTTAGCTTGGGGTCCATTTGTTCAAATTTCTTTTCCTTTTTTTAAAAAAATGCTTACCTTCTGATTGTGTATTGGTTCCAAGGCAGAAGAATGGTAAGGAATAGGCAATGGGGATCAAATGACTTGCCCAGGGTCACACAGCTGGGTCTGAGTGTCTGAGGCCAGATTTGAATATAGGACCTCCCATCTCTAGGTCTGGCTCTCAATCCACCGAGCTACCCTGCTGTCCCCCATTTATTTATTTTTAATATTTTTAAAATATTTTTTAAAAACCTTGCCTTCTGTCTTAGAATTGATACTTAGTATAGGTTCCAAGGCAGAAGAGAGGACTAGGCAATGGGAATTAAGTGACTTGTCCAGGGTCACATAGCTAAGAAGCATCTGAGGTCAGATTTGAACTCAGGACCTCCCATTTTCAAGCCTGGCAGTCTATCCACTGAGCCACCCAGCTACCCTTGGTCCACCTTTTTAAACAATATTTTGATAATTGTACTTCAGTATAGTTGGTTTCCTATGGAACCTTATGTATTTGATTTTATGCTTATAAAAATATGATTCTGGGAAAGTTCCATAGACTTCTCCAGATAGTCAAAGGGGCTTACCATACACTCAGAAAAGGCAAGGAATCCCTGATTTAAAGGAACAAGTAAGGAGGGGAAGGATGGCTCTTTGGCACAAGAGTCTCCCTGAGCAAAGGCAGAGACTGTGGAACTGTGAAGGTGATTGGGGACAGCGGTGGGCATTCACATCTTTTCAGTGTCAATGAACGTTTCAGACAATTATTTATTGATCTTTGCT